>NW_028251080.1:0-91487 GCF_964263255.1 Lissotriton vulgaris | reverse complement strand
CTGAATTTGATGACTACGATCCCTAAGATCAGAATCTCTCGGTCTTGCCATTGTTCCTGCTGTCAAGAAAGCAAGGGCGGGGGGGCGTTCCTTCAAACGCCTGGCGCCCCAGCTATGGAATACTCTCCCTTTGTCACTCCGCTGTACTTCGAACCTGTTGACCTTCAGAAAGGGTCTGAAGACGTGGCTTTATGCACAGTAATCTGCTTGATCTCTTTCCCCTTTTTGTCTGCTTTTTTGTAGTCGGTTGTGGTGTTGAAAGCGCCGGGACACTCCTTGGAGTAGCCGAGCACTAAATAAGACACCCATAACATTAACATTAACAAAGTGAGGGACTGGATATATCGTCAAGAGAAAGTATTCCTTTACTCTTTCAAGATATAACCCCCCTCCTGATCTAAATAACGGTTTGCCCATTAATTTTTCTGTCTCCTCAGGTAACATGACGCTGGAGGCAGAAACCTTGGTATCGTCACCATTAACAGAGCCTGTTAAAAAACGTAATAAACCTTCTAAAAATCCATGGCCACAAGGCCCTCCCCCGAAAAGAAGGAGCAAGGGGGGTAGTAGACCACAGACAAATAAGATCAGTCTCATAGACTCTGCCAAACCCAAGAGCTCATCATCTAATGCTCCTACACTATCTGTATCAGCAACCGAATCACCTCTCCCATTGTTAGATCCTTCTAATATTGATTCAATGGGAAACATTGAAAAATTAATCAGATCTTTCATATTGCCTTTAGTAGCAAGGTTACAAAAAATAGCCCAACAGCTGCAGAACTTAGAACAGGCAATTGATGTAATCAAAGAAGGAATTAAGACAGCCCCAGTGCCCTCATCAGTGTCTATTAGTTCTGTATCACCCCCAAATATAATTGATGGCTAAAAATACAAATCAAATTAACCCGAAATCTTCAAAATTAACACCCACTAAAATTTCCCGGCAAAAGGCAAAAAGCAGTGACAAAGTGGTTCAGGCGGGTTGAAAACCTAATCCTCAAGAAAAACTTAATACCCCAGGAAATCCTCATAAAACCATCGATCGTGAAGACTCTGTGCGGCCATCCTTTTCTAAGAGGTTCAATGTGGATCGACCCCCGGAAGCAGCTCCTCTTGTGGTGGTCCTCACTGGAGTCCCGGTTCTGGAAGATGGTAAAAATGAGAACCAAATACAATTAAAAAATAAAGTCATATTTTGGCTCAGGAAGAACCGACCACTTCCTCCAAATGTGAATGGTGAAATTCTATACGCCAGGCGTCTTTCCTGGCTAGGTCCTAGTAACAAAGAATATCACAGGGGATATCATTATAATACATTTTAGAGATGCAAGGGCAGTCAGATACATTTTAGATTGGTTTCCTTTTGACGGCAGTAATACAATCACAGCCCGTGATCTGACATATTTTTACCCTAGAAATCTGATAACCCCTCCTAATAATCCTAGGCTGCCATTTCATCACCAGGATGATCATACTAGACCTGTATTCCAACATGAGGTCGATCGCTATAGGCCCCACTTTAATCACCGAGATGATCACATTAGACCTCTATTTCGATACCAGGATGCCAGCTTCAGATCCCCACCCTCACATCAGATTGATCACTATAGACCTTCATTCCATTTACAGAATGATTATTTTATGCCCCCAGGTACCCACTATCCTCCACTATGGAATAATTTTCCTACGCAGGAACGCAATTTTAATCATCAACTGTCTACAAGACAATTCCTGATTCCCACCCAGAATCGATTTAACATCCTGTCAGGAATAGATGATATAGAATGACTGAGAACTACCCCAACTCCTTTGGATAATCTCAATTTACGCCCCCTAGATAATCTGACTGCAGCTAAAAATGTTTCATTATTGGAGGACTATTGTGGCAGCTTCCCGTCCTCTAGTGATCTTCCAAATAAGGCCCTGGATAATGGTATCTTGACTGAAGGGCCTTGGAATCTACTACAAGATCCTTCTCCGGTGTTACAGGACCAAATTGCGGAAACTCAAACCCATTCCAAACAGCCGCATCCTCCTCCCAAGGTTCCATTATCTAGCATCCAGACCCTTTCTATTATATTCTGGAATATAGCAGGCTTGCGTCCTATGGTCGATCAACTTAACTGGCTAGAAATAATTAGAAATTATAATATAATATGCTGCCAGGAAACATCGTCGGTAACCGCTATCCATCTTCAGGGGTACAGACTATATAACTCAAGTGCACGTCCCTCCCTTTGTGGTAGACCTAAGGGAGGTCTATCTGTATATGTATCCAATATCCTCTCATTTAAGGAAATTGTAGAGTTATCAACCAAAGAGAATTATCAGATACTTAAATTCTCAGTGAAGCAAGGGCACACATATCTCCTGGTAAATTTCTATAACAACCTGTCACTACCTGACTTTCTGAAAGTCCTAACTAGGTTAACCCTTGTTTTGGACGAGCATAGAAATAAATGTCCCTCTTCGCCTTTTAAATTGATCTGGGGTGGCGACTTTAATATTACTTTATATAGAGAGTATAATAATCCAAGTTGTGGTATTGTAGACGAGGGAGGGAGACCTTTGACACATTTTGCACACTCCAGTGCTGGGAACATTTTAAACGAAAAGTTTTTTCCCTAGGTCTGGGGTTTGCAAACTAATTAGTTGAACCCCCAATTGATTTCTCCCCCACCTTTCACGGCAGGGGCTGTAAGAGCATAATTGATTTCATTCTGATCTCCAATTTAATAAAGAACGAGCTGCTGTCATTTTTAACTGGAGATGACATTTGTAGCGATCACTTCCCCAACAGTGTTACTATCTCTCTGCAAACAAAATTAATGGCTACTCGGTTAAATGGGCCAAAGTAGATCCGGATGCTATTACAACCACGGTCATCACCAGAGCATCTGCTATGCTAGAAACTTGCCTAAATTTGGACACCTCGGCAGATCAGATTCTGACTACTTTTATTAACATTACCAAGGTAATTAGCAAGGAGTTGCAACGGAAACAAAAACAGAATTTCCTATATGAAAAGGGGTGGTTTAAAAAAAGAATGTAGGAAGGAAAGGAAAAAAGATCTGTGGGAGAAGCTTCATGAGAGTTGTAACAGAAAGGATAGTTTAATGTTTTGGAAAGTGGTTAACTCACCCTTCCTGAAGGATGGGAACTCTGGACCCAGAATTGAGGTAGCAATCACAGCTGAGGGGTGGGTCTCTCACTTTTCAAAAATATTTTTGGCAGAAGGTGTCAATCCAAATGAAAGTGGGGAGGAAGCTATCACATATACATCACCCTATCCTATTGAACTATCCTTCAGTCACGATGAAGTAATTAACGCCCTGACATCCTCAAAGTCTGGTAAAGCCCCTGGGCCAGATGGCGTTCCCCTGGATATTTACACTCATACTCAGAAGCTCTGGTCACCAGTGCTGACCAGAGTAATTGAAGCAGCTCTAAAAGGGGGACTTATAAAATCCTGGTCAAGCTCTATTCTGTTGCCCATTTTTAAGAAGAGTGATCGCAACAACCCCGCATGCTACAGGCCCATCTCACTCCTGGAATCTCTCGGTAAAGTCGCTTGCCGTTTGATCCTAGACAGACTGCGGGCCTGGTCTGAGAACAACAACATCATGACAGACCTGCAATACGGCTTCCAGGAGGGTCAGGGCACTGTGGAGCAGGCGCTGAATCTCTTGCTTCTCATCAGGAAATACACCCATGCTAAGAAAGGTAATCTCCACTTAGTCTATGTTGACTTGACCGCAGCCTTTGACTGTGTATCTCACTCAAGGTTGTGGTCAATTTTAACAGACCTGGGCGTAGATCTTTCGATAATATCCTTTCTACGCGAGTTGTACTCGGAAGCATCGGCCAGGGTGCGATTTTGGGTGAATGGTGAGCTTACTCCCCCTTTCGCAGTTACCAAGGGAGTCAGACAGGGGTGTGTCCTGGCTCCTTTCTTATTCAACCTCTATACCAACGGTCTTGAGAAGGCCATGTTAGAGGGGAGTCAGGACCTGCCAGCAATCGCCCGTCGTCCCATTCCTGCGTTACTTTACGCAGATGACGCGGTGATCATGGCGCGCACCCCATTACAACTTCAAAATCAGTTAAACTCCTACTGTAAATTTATGGCCTCACTGAACTTAATGGTCAATATCAAAAAAACTTTTGCTATGCATTTTGGTAAAAAGACAGCCAAGAAAAAATCGATATATATTGAAGAAGACAAGTTGGATTGCACCAAGGCCTACCCATATTTAGGTATTCTATTTAATAGCATTTCTTCATGGAAACCGGCCATTGCTAGTAGGCATCTCCTCTTTCTGAGAGCTACTTCTGCCCTTATTGCCTTTGCTCGAATAATAGGGAAGCCCCGCCTAACAGAACTTATACAAATATATCTTACAAAGTGTCACAGCGTAGCTGTATATGGTGCTGGGGTGTGGGGTTATGTACCCGTGGATATTCTACAGAGGGTAGAGAATAATTTCATTAGTTTCTTGTTGGCCGTTCCACAATGCTCTGCAACATTTGCTTGTCATGTTGAATTGGGCATGGATTACATTGCTGAATATATTAAAATTCAGCCAATATTACTATGGCACCGTATTTGTCTAAGGAGCAATGTAGTCTAACACGTGGGCTAGTTTTAGACTGTTTGGGCCTAGACAATTGGTCAGATATCCCGTGGCTGTCCTTCATACACAACTTCCTTAAGGATTTGGATCTTTCTATTTATTTTAAAGAACCTTCTATTTTAACCACTATTACAAGAAAGACCTAGAGGACGCTATGTTTATCACATTTAAGGGAACTTCGTAGAGCCCAAGAAATTAATAAAGTGTAAAACGACATATTTTAGCAATTCAATGTACCCAGGGCATACGACCTTTTGTCTGACCAGCTATGAAAAATATTTGCTGACACGATTTAGGCTCAATATATTTTTCCGTTTGGTTACATTCCCAAAGAGACAAGATTGGTCTAATACAATTATCCGGTGTCCCTGTGATGGTATCTCTGAACAGACCACTATCCATGTATTACTGTTTTGTAAATTTTATAAACCACCACGCAAACGCTGGATCATTCCATTACTGCAATCCCAGGGTTTGTGCAGATGCCGCCCTGCCCTTATGGCAAGGCAGCAGGGATTTTCTAGAATCAGTATCAAATGCTAAAAGCGTAGCTATGTTTCTTAAAAACTGCTTGAAAATTCGCTGCAAACATGATCAATTGTAGTTCCTGTGTGGTACAAATTTTATGGCTTAAAACTGAAGTGTGTATAGTATTTACGTCTGGAATTTTACAAGTTTTCGATGGAAATCAAATCCAAATTTTTATCCAGAAATTGTAGATATGTAAGACTTTACTCTGTAAATGCAAAATTTAATGTTTAATAATATGTATTTTAATGATTGTGTATGAAATTGTACATTATGATTGTTGCTTTTATGATTTTAATCTGTTTTAAAATCGAATAAAGCTTTCTACTTCTACTACATAGTTTTGCCTGTGTAGTGGGGAGGAACTTCTTGAGGCATGCCTTTGAAGTGCATGGATGCATTGCCTTCCTGACCCTAGCTCCAGACTAACTACAGGAGGTACACAGGTCTTTCTGTGAAAACAGGACACATCCTATTCAAGTTTAAGTATGGCTGTGTCCAGCTCCTCCCTCTCATCCTGCCAGTGATGCCTATCCAGTCACACCTAAGCTCTCCTTGCGTTTGGTCATTTAGGAGGGAAACACAAAGCCCACCTGCCAACTAATCCCAGCCATGTGACCAGAGGCAGGCTGCGGGCACCAAATGGCTTTCTAAAAGTCAATGTAAACGTATCAGTGCACTCCCTTGTTGACCCGAGTAATTGAACAAATACACAATTTGTGTGCCAGTGGGGTATGCCAACTTATCTCGAGTG
Organism: Lissotriton vulgaris; assembly: GCF_964263255.1. Taxonomy (NCBI): domain Eukaryota; kingdom Metazoa; phylum Chordata; class Amphibia; order Caudata; family Salamandridae; genus Lissotriton; species Lissotriton vulgaris. The sequence continues at coordinate 85,568 of NW_028251080.1, read as the reverse complement.
TCCTAAAAAGTTACAGAATGCACTATACTAGTTCTGGTGTAGTGTCTGCCCTCACGCTCCTTGTGGTACCAATGTGGGTGCCTCTCTAAATTGATTCTTTTTAAATCAATTTATGTGTGGATTTAAAATATTCACACAAAAAAAGATGTTCATTATAGCTTTATTTGCCTTTTCTTTATTGCTTAAGAAAGCTGTTGTGTTGTTCTGGTTCCACCCCACAAATATTCAGTTGTACGTTATGTATAACATAAAAGTCCTCAATGCATTTCGGACCCCTGGTCCTTGATCAGAAGATCATTGAATGCTGCGGAACAAAAGAAAACAAAACAATAATATGCTGAAGTATTCATGTAATATTATTGGGTCATAATAACTCTGAGTCCTATCAATCTGTCAAAACAATTATTCACATTTCCACCATAATGCACATAAACTTTAACACATCAGGATAGCGTTATGTTGATATATCAAATTATTACATTCAGAATTTAATAAAAACATCTGTTTAGGATCTGCCTGTGCTTTTCCTGTATATGTTGGAGCTATTGAATGCAATTGTTATGAATAATTGGTTTAGTCATCAGTGTTCACCACTACGTGAATATCTATGTTTGATTTAATTTTGCGAGAAATATGCATATTCACATTCAAAACAATGCAACGTTTTATCGGCCTGCTGTAAATATAAATGGTTTTCCGAAATCACCTTGCTTAAAGCAATATATGTATTTTGCTTGTATCTTAGAAAATTATGTAAGAGTTTTGAACCACCTCAGCTGCTTTTATTGATATCCTGTGTAATGTGTCCCATTCATTACGCTCCTGTGAGTGTGTAATTACTAAGGGTGATGAATTGTTATTGCATGCGTTTCTATATACAATTTTTTTTGAACAATTAGATCTGCACGTGTTCATGTTACTGATTCTAAGGTGAAATATCATCATATCACTAGTCCCACTTTTTTTAATGTCAAACTAGCTCCTTAGAACTGTGTTAATCCCAGTGAAGCTTACTAAAAAGATGATAAAGCTATCATTGTGAAGTAACATTTAAAGTTACTTCCTGGGCTCATATTGGTATTGTTGTTATTGTTGTTTTATTTTTATATAGCGCAAATCACCACTGGTCTCTAAGTTCTTGTCTAATTTTTCTTGCGTGTTGGTTGCACTTACGTTGGCTTGTGCCTTCAAGAAAATTGTATGTGCATTTGGAAACTAAATGCTATCATATACTGTCCTCTGGGAGTCTGTGAAATTAAATGCACACAGATCATCAATATCTGATTCAAAACTTTAACAAATATTATAACCGTGAAAGAGTTCTCTTGTTACATCATCCATCGTCTTGTCAGTGTCTAGTGTCTTTTATGGCTTTTCATACTCCATTTCATTATGCATGTTTTATTCTTCAATCTCACAGTCATAGGAAACAAGAGTATTCGATTCTGTAATTCAGTCCAATTGGTATTCATATGTTCAATTTCTTTATCCACCACAGATCCTGTTTTAACAAGTTCCTCCTGCTATCAACATTTTCTCTATCTTTTACTTGTTCTAATACTGTGATTCTCAATTGGCTAATGTTATGGACACTCTCATTAAAATGTACCACTGCTCATGATTTTTTGTTCTTCAACCTTATGTTGCTTTTATGTTCTGTCATTCTTATTTTTATTTTCCGCTCTGTTTTCTTCTCATAGGCGAGGCTGCATGGGTATTTCAATATGTACACTACATTTTGTGTTTCATTGCGTTTGTTCTGAGTCCGATATTAATGCCTTTTGATGGATGATTTATTTTGTGTTTTGATCGTTCATATGCGAACAACGGTATCTCATTGAATGGACCTTTAAAATCCACCTCTGATTGCATTATGGGCCAGTACTTTAAAATCATTTGCCTGCTTTTTGCACAAAATAAAGACAAGAATGACAGGAAATTTAGACTCACCCTGAGAGGCAAGCATAGGCCAACATCGCTGAGTACCATTTGATTAGCACTACATTGGACAAGGGCTAGAAGTACATTTTACAGTGCTCTTTAATGAACATAACACTTTATATTTGTGAATATTTCATCAACAGCACATAACTCAGTCACTTATAAATTAAGATTACATAGCTGTGATATCAATACATAATACACAAGCATTAAAATTAGTATGCAACAACATGATTAATTCGATGATATTGACTTTAAAAACCATCATGGTTGCCTTACATAGACTATTAAACTTAGTTAAACACAAGCGGTCTAACATTCAGATCCATATTCACGTGGATTACACAAACAGCCCAATGCATAAATATGGTGGACTACGAGGATGCGGAGTGCTGCGCGGGCCGCATGTTAACATCAGAGAATACCTGGTAAGTTTTGTTTACAACTCTTTCACGGTTATATTACTTTTTAAAGCATTGACTGAGATAGTGATGATCTGTGTGCATATCATTTCACGGATTCCCTGAGGACAGTGTTCGGAAATTATTGGTTTCCAAAAGCACGTAGAATTTTCTTGAAGGCACAATTCAATGTCAGTGCAACACACAAGATAAATTTGACCACAAATCTATATGATCCCGATAAGCGTCTTTGAATGTTACTTCACAATATCTTTATTATGGATTAACAGAGTTCTATGGAACTATTTTGATGTTAACAAAAGTGGTATTTGTGATCTGATGACACTTCACCTTATAGTCAGTAACGTGTAGATCTTATTTTTCAAAGAATTGCATGTAGAAACGCATGCAATGAAGACTCATCACACTTAGGGGCTCATTATGATCGCGGACGGACTTGAGTCCGTCAGCGACCATCGAGGAGGAGGGAACCTCCGCATGTCCTGCGGAGTTCCCTCCTGTCCAATTAGGATGTGACCGCCACCCTGGCGGTCTCATCCTCTATTTTTAACATTGCGGCAGGTGCGGCTTCAAGCTGCACCCGCCGCAATGTTAAAAATGCATACATTGCATTTGTATGCAGAAAGCGGCAGGCACCTCGCGGTGCCTGCCGATTACTGCATACAAATGCAGGGGGGTACCATAGGTACCCCCCACACCCCCTTCACCCAGGGGGCCCGCAACGGGCCCCCGCAATGAAGCTCCGTATGCTTTTCCACAGCGGAAAACCCGCCGTGGAAAAGCATTTCTTTTTGGGCATCCTAATATGGCTGGTGGTGTCTGAGAGACACCGCCACCATATTAGGGCTTTTCCGCCGCGGTAGTAAGCCAACCGTGGCGGAAAAGCTGCGGACGGAAACCAGGACCCACCAGCCATCCGAATGTGGCGGTGGGTCTTTGGTGGGTCCGCTGCGGTTTTTCCGTATCCTCCGGTGACTTCCGCCGTCCCGGAGGTTGCGGAAAAACCGCTATCCTAATCTGCCCCTTAGTTATTACACACTCACAGCAGCATAATACATGGCACACATTGCACAGGATATCACTAAAAGCTAGGGAGGAGGTTCGAATTCTTCCAACATTTTCTCAGATACGAGCAGAATACATATATTGCTTTGAGCAATGTGATTTCACAAAACCGTTTATGCTTACAACACTCGGATAAGAGGTTACGTTAGTTTTTCTGCAAAATGAAATCGAAAATAGATATTTGTGCAGAGGTGAGCACTGAGGATTTAACCAATTGTTCATAAAGAATGCAGCAACATGAGGTTTCCTACTTATAAAGGATATGCACAGGCAGACCCTAAACAGATGGGTTTTTTTTTTTAAGTTCAAGAAAATTTTATTTGATATAAAAAGAAAAACAAGGTGTCAATACAAAATACGGTAAAAGTATAAAATATTGAAAACTGTGGCAAGCAGTGCAAACAATAAGGTTATAAATAGTAACAAGAGGAAAATCCGGGCAATAGAGTTAAAAAAAAAGAAAAGGAAGGAAAAACATTAGTTATAAAAACATGAAAATACCTAGGAGGAGTATGAACAATAGTACAATAAAGAAAAGGTGGAATGTAATGAGCATTTAAGGAGGTTTAAGGACTTCTTGCTGCGGAGGCAGTGGGCGAAACAGACGGTTAGCACAGGCATCTAAGTAAAGCGTGATAGGGAGCCATAAGTCCATACGTTTTGCAGCCATGTAAGCCGGGAAAACAAAAGCAGTGTCAAGTCTGTGGTTATGGCAAACGTTAAACCACCACGCCTTAAAGGAAATATTGGAGAAGTCCTTCCAATTAACCGTTATCTGTTGAAAGGCAGCAGCTAACAATAAATCTATAATCTGAGGCTTTAGTTCAACATCGTCCCAACAAGGGGAAAGACTGCCTAAAAAAATGTTAGCATGAGAGAAAGGAATACATGTATGAAAAATCACATTAATTTGAGCCCAAACCTGTAACCAAAAGTCATGAACAGATGTACATAAGAACAACATGTGAAACAAAGTTGCCTGTGGGGAGGAGCAAGACCAACATGTATGAGGGGTGTTTGGAAAACGCTTATGAAGGTCAAAGGGTGTGTAGAGAAGTCTGTTATAAATAAAGAACAAGGACTGTGTTAAAGTCGCCGCTCTCGAGGATTTACGGATCTTATTCCATATCTTGTCCCATAACGAAATTGGCCAGGACGTGGTGAAATCATGTTCCCAGCATTCCTCCACTTTAGATTTAGGCCTAACAGAGTGTATAGTGTGAAGGTATTTGTAAATGGAGGAAGCCTTGGGAGTAGTGCGCAAAAAGGAGTGAAGTGAGGAGGTGGGAGTGGGAGAGATAGGAGAAGAATGTAGCTGAGAGAGACGGGTATAAGTTGTCAGTGCGGCCTCTCTAAGTAAGTGGTAGTTACGGGTAAAGGAGGCAGGTAAACCATAAAGGGAGAGGAGAGTAGTGAAAGGTAAGAAGGAAGATTGAGAGAAGAGTTGAGAAACCCATATCAGCCCTCTGCGACACGATGCCTTCCAAAAGAAGGGCTTGTTGCGAATAAGTAGGGCGGTATTATGCCAAATGGTAGAAGAAAGAAAATCAGCAATAGTCGTAGGGAGGGAGGGAGAGGAAGATAGGAGCAATTTAATAGTGAATTTGTGAATGGGAGTAGGAATGGAAGGGGGGTTACGGGAGAAAGAGAGATATTCAGCAAAAGAAAAAGGAGAAAGAAGAAGACGCTCAAATTTAGCCCATAAAGGACAGGGAGTGCAAGGGTCTTGCAACCAGAAGGAAGCTTGTCGTAATAAAAATGCCTTGTGGTAAGCAGGGAAGTCTGGGAAATTGACTCCGCCTTCCGCCTTAGGGCGAATCAATCGAGCAAGGGACATTCTGGGTTTTTTCTTATTCCAAAGAAAGGACATCAAAATGGAGTTCATCTTTTTAAAAAATTTAGAAGGAATGGATACTGGGATATTAGAAATAGTGTAGAGGACTATGGGGGACAGCATCATTTTAATAGTGTTGAGACGGCCCCACCAGGATAAGTAAAGAGGGTGCCATCTGGACGTTAAGTCTACCAATTTTTGAGTACATTTGGACAAACAGAGGTAAACAGTATCTGAGATAGAAGGAGTAACATGTAGACCAAGATATTTAATATGGGAAGAATTCTGTGTGAAATTAGAGGCAGCAAAATCAGGTTTAAATGTGAATTTCGTCAAGGGTAGGATCTCACATTTATCATTGTTAAGTGTGTAGCCAGATATTCGGGAATAATCATGTACTTCATCGAGGAAGGTGGGAATAGAATCAGTGGGATTAGAAATAAAAAGAAGGATGTCGTCCGCATAAGCGGCCAACTTGATTTGGGAATCTGATATTTGAAAACCCTGAATGTTAGGATTCTGACGGAGTTTGGATAAAAAGGGTTCTAAGGCTAAATTAAAAAGAGAAGGAGATAAGGGGCAGCCTTGACGAACACCTCTCCCCAAATTAAAAAAGGAAGAAATTTGGCCATTAGCACAAATCGCTGCACGAGGATTGGAATAAAGTAAAGAAATCAGAGAAATAAATTTAGAACCAAAACCAAACCATTGAAGGGTGTGAAAAAGATAGGTCCATTCAACTCTATCAAATGTTTTCTCAGCATCCAGGGCAATCGCTGCAAGGGAATGGGACAGGTGACGGGACTTGGATAAAACATTAAATAAAAGTCTTGTATTGTCAGTGATGAAACGACCCTTGACGAAACCTGATTGTTCCTCACCTAGAAGGTCTGGAAGAAGAAGGTCAAGACGTGCTGCAAGAGATTTTGCAAAGATTTTATAATCCATGTTAACGAAAGAGATTGGCCTATAATTTTTGTAGTATTGAGCGTCTTTCCCTTCCTTGGGTATCAGACAAATGTGTGCGTCAGAAAAAGAACCTGAGGAGGCACCTATAGTGAGGAAAGTATCTATGAGGGAATGTAATTTTGGGATGAGAAGTTTCGAAAAGAGAAGGAAGAATTCAACAGTAAAGCCAACCGGCCAAGGGGTTTTATCTTTTTTGAGATTCTGGAGTGCTGTGAGTAATTCTTGTTGAGAAATATTAAGCTCTAAGTGAGAGAGATCAAGAGGGAAATGGGCTGGCTTCTGTATGGTGGAGAAAAAGCGGTCTAAGGACTGAGAGGAGGGTTGGGTTTCGGAAGAGTACAAGGTTTTGTAAAAAGCAGAAAATTCAGCAAGAATGTCTGTATCTGTATGTTTGAGAACAGAGTGTGCATCATAGATTGATTCAATATTTAATTTGTTATGCATAACTTTCAGATAATTAGCCAAAACCTTCCCAGCCTTATTCTTGCCTCAATAGAACTTTGCACTCGATTTAAACAAATATAAAGACGCATCTTCCGTAGATTTCCTATTAAATTTCATTTTGGCATTAATTAGGGCTGTTAAACTGTGTTGCGAATGGGAGGTGAAATAAGAGTGCTCCAATTTCTTAATATCAAGGAGGAGAGCAGCCGTGAAGTTTCGAGCAGTTTTCCGCTTCTTTGCCACATAGCCAATTATAAAATCTCTCGCCGCAGCTTTGAAAGCATCCCAAATGGTATGCTTAGGAATAGAGGGGGTATCATTGAGCAAAAAATATTCATCTGCAAATTCAGTAAAGGAGGCAGTGAACTTGGGATCCAAGAGAAGGGTATTATTGAAGCGCCAACGCTTGGGTCCAGCTGATTTAGGAAGGAGGTCGAGCTGAACTAAAGTGAGGGCGTGATCCGAGAGTAGAATCGGACCAATCTTGGCATGAGTAAGGGTTTGGGCAATGTTATGAGTAACAAAAATGTAGTCAATCCGGGATTGGGATTGATGACAAGGAGAATAGAAAGTAAATTCTTGTAACTCCGGATTACACAGGCGCCAAGCATCAGTGAGCTTATGTTGGGAAATAGCTTGGGAAAAAAGTTTATGGGATTTATTGGGAACAAAATGAACTTTAGAATGTCTGTCTAGGAAGGGATCAAGGGGCTGATTGCAGTCCCCCGCTAGGATGAAGTTATCATCAATAAATCTGGTGATATGATGGGAGAATGCATGCCAGAAAGTAGGATCACAACCAGTGGGGGCATAAACATTTAGAAGGGAAATTGGAACACCCTTAATAGACAGTTTAACATATGTCCAACGAACTTCAGCGTCTGATTCCTGAGCAAGCAACAAATGAGACAGAATTTTGTGACACAAAATAGCTACTCCATTGCGCTTACCATCTCCCTGAGAATAGTAAACATCACCCACCCAACCTCGTTTCAATTTAACAGATTCTTCATCAGACAAATGAGTTTCTTGCAGAAATGCAACATCAACATTTAAACGAGCAAGGTGCGATAAAATTCTCTGCCGTTTGATTGGAGAATTAATGCCCTTAACATTCCATGTAACTATTTTTAACGACATAATATAAAAAATAAATAGAAAATAGCAATAAAAAAAGAAGCAAAAAAAGAGCCCAGAGGGGAGAGTAAGCACAAGAGAGAAAAATATGCTAGAAAGAAGATAGTAGTGAATGTGATATGAGATAAAGAACTAGAAAGGAGGAAGTACAAATGAGTTAGGAAGGTAAGTAGTGAAAGTATGAAAAAAAGTGAAGAAGGACGATCTGTGAGAAAAAAGATCAAGGCCCAGAATATATGAAAAGCAATGAATAAAAGATCAGAAGAAAAAAGGAGAGAGAAAAGAGAAAGGGAAGAGTACGAGGGAAGAGAAAAAGTATAGATTGAAAAAGTGATAATGTAAACCAGTTGAATAAATAAACAAAAGAGAAAAATGCAAGTGAGAGATAAAAAGACATGAAGAGGGTGAGGGCAAAGGAGTTGATGAAAGCAAGGAAAATGAGACACCTTTGAACAAAGAAGAAGTAAAAAAAACAAGCATTGGAAATGCAATAGGTCTCGCATTAGAAAAGTTGGAGCTATTGGTCTTGTAAATGACAATATCTTTTATTTATGTGTTAGTTTTTAAAATAGCTAAATTGATAGCTTTGTCATTTACAATGCCAATAGTTATAACTTTGGCGAATGTGACACCTATAGCATTTTTAATGCAACATGTATTGTATTTACGTGACTTAGATGGCAGCTCTGGTCGTTATGCCACATCTCTAGGGAGATGTACGAAGTACTGAGGAAGACAACATAAACTGCACTTCAATAATGATGTCGAAATTAAGCGTGTGTAGGAGATGCATCTCTGTACTTCCTACTGTTTTGTCCATTTCTTCTAATGCACCACTCCTCTCTAGTACTTTCCTGTTACTACTAAAGTGCCCTTATGTAAAAATATGAATTATAACTGTAAACCTAATCTGCGGTAGAAAAGAAACTTTCCCCATGGCCCTTCAGACACTTCCTAGACTAGAAACAAATAGGAACTGTGACTAGGCACATTGTCATAGGAATGTTAGCGTGGGGCAAAATAAGGTAACAATAGCAAGTAGCTTCGCCGTTTTCAAGGCAATGGGAGTGCACTTATATAAAGAATATTTAACTAGAACGCCATAAAATTAACACAAACCAATCTGACCAAAGGTGGTCAGACAGGCACAGGAAAGATTGAACAGAGTCCTTTTGACACGGCGGGCAGGGGAGGGGGCGGAGCGGGGAGAGGTGCGACACGGCAGGCAGGGGAGGAGAGTAGGAGGAGAGTAGGAGGAGGAGGGGGGAGGAGAGTAGGGGAGGCACGGCCTAGCGGCCGTGCAATCAAGAAGTGAGGGGGCGGGAGAGTAGGCAAGGCAGGCGGGAGGGGGGAGGAGAGTAGGGGAGGCACGGCCTAGCGGCCGTCAGTATGCAGAGTACTGCCAGCAGCAGGAAATCTGTACTTGGAGAGCGGCCTATATTTTCCTTTCCACGTCTGTTGCTTTACTTTGCTGCCTTCGTCTGACATGTGAAGAGGTGGTGGTGTGGGTGAAGAGTTGGCTTGTAAGTGGGTGGATTTTTATGCATGCGTCAGGGTTAGAACCACATGAAATGGAGCCAGAGCAGGTTGAAGGATTGCTAATGGATATGAAACAATGAGAGACCGATACAAGACATCTCAAGAAGTCAGGAGACAAACTGGCGTTCGAGCCAGACACTTGGTACTGTGCTTGACAATCAAGGGCACTTGGTAGATTCCTAAGGAGACCACCCGGATCCAATGCATTCCTGGGACGTCTTCCATCAGGGTCACAGGGCGGACAGCCAATCGCGGCACGTTTCAGAGTACTTAATGAGAGCCCTAAACGGGAAATGCAAGTCATGCTTAAGTGGAATAAAGCCGGACAACTCTCGGAAGAATGGAACAGACATTTAGAATACACTCAAAAAATTCAGCTGACTCCTGATGCTGCGTCATCCATTTTCAACTCCTGCACAGGGAATATGCTAAAACATTTTGTCATTCACAAAAATATACCCAGATGCATATGGGAAAAGCTCAAGTCCCTGTCTAAGAATGCCGATACAGTGCATTGTGTATGCACACATCCGGTTGTGAAGATGTTATGTAGTGGTAGGATGGCGTCTTGTGTACTTCAGTGGGATTACCTGATAGGGCTGGCTATCAGAGTATATGTGTGTGTGATGTGTGTGTGGGAGGGGGGAATGGGGGGAGCCCCTGTTTAAAAATTAAGTGTATTCAATTTCAAGTGGTAGTGTTGAGCTATCTTCGAGCAAGAAAAAAAAAGCACATCAGAACCCCCTGGAAACAATAAACAAACCCGTTGGGAGACTCCTGTACATAGGTATGGTGTGTGTGCGCGTTTATTAGTGCAAGAGGTATGTAAGTGCCCACTGTGCTCACACATCTAAACTACTAGAAGACCAGGAATGCTGGGGCGCGAGGCAGAGAACTGTACGTGCACAACTCGAAACTGACTATGAATACTGTGCGCGTGCCTGCCCGCTGGTTACCCGGTGGAGGATGGTCGGCTGATAAACAATGAGGCACAGGCTACTACTTTTCGGTCTAATAGCCAATAAGAAGAAGAACAAGAAAAGCGAGTAAGAGCAACACGGGTAGGGGGAGAAGCACAAGGGGGAGAGAACAGCGCAGAGGGGCGGGGGAGAAGCACAAGGGGGAGAGAGCAGCGCAGAGGGGCGGGGGAGAAGGACATGAGAGAGAGAGAGAGACGCATACCTGTGTGAGACAGCAACAGGGAGCGTTGCGAGTGGCATACAAGACGGAGGGAAGAGAGGGGAGGGGGGAGGAGAAATGCGACACGGCGGGAAGGGGAGGGGGCGGAGCGGGTAAAATAAACAAGACGGAGGGAAGAGAGGGGAGAGGGGAGGAGAAATGCGACACGGCGGGAAGGGGAGGGGCGGAGCGGGTAAACAAAGACGGACGTGCACGCGCTTTTAAGCTCAATGCGCATGCGCATTGAGCTTAAAAGTCACGGGCACTGCAAGGAATCGCCACGATTCCTTGCAGTGTGGATAAAGAGTAGATAAGTCCCAATACTCTCGCCTTGCTCGATGCGCATGCGCATCGACAGGCGAGACCTAAAAATGGATTGAGGGAAAAAAGGAGATAACAAACGGCAAGGGAAGGGAGGAGAACATACTTACGAAGGGTGGAACTGGGAGAGGACAATCAGGAGGGAGAAGAGACGAGAGAAACGGAGGGGGGTAGTGCCAACTGGAGGAGGCAGAACATCCGGTGCGAACGAACCACTAGACCGGGGGGGTAGCATGTAATAAACTGTGGATTCTGTGGAGGAAAAAAAAGAAAACAAAAAACATGAGGAGAAGAAAACATCAAGAGACTCAACAATGATAACATGGTACAAAACAGAGATGAGAAGCGCATGAACAAGGTATATAAACAGAAGGGAACAAATAAAAACAAGGAAGGTCATATAGGAAGATGAGAAATAAGCATGACAATCACGAACAAAGTCAAAGTCAACACCAAGTGTGCAGACGGATTAAAGAACAACAACATTTCATAAAAGTCATGGAGGGAAAGCAGATGAGGAGCTGGATAAGTCCATGTCAGATGTTTGACAGGAATTCAGGAAGCTCCGAAGGCGAACAGGATCATCATAAGTCGTCGTCTTGTTGTTATGAGTGACTCTGAATAGACAAGGGTGAAAAAGGCCATATCTGACGCCAATGGATCGAAGTTCTGGTCGCATATCCAAGAAGGCTTTACGGCCGCTGGCTGTAGCTCTGGCGTAATCTTGCGCAAAGAAAAGGGTGGACCCTGACCATGTGAGGCGAGGAGAAGCCCGGGCAGCCGAGAAGACTTTGAGAAGATCAGTATATTCCAGGAAATACATGATGACACCCCTTGGTCTGGAAGAGGCGGAAGCAGATGAAGAGATGTGGCCAAGCCTGTGCGCTCGCTGGATGTTAAGCACGGTACCTTCAGGCAAATGGAGGAGCTTAGGTAGGAAAGATTTGAAGAAAGCAATGGGGTCACTCCCCTCACAATTCTCCGCCAGGCCGTAAATTCGAAGGTTGTTGCGCCGATTTCGGTTTTCAAGCTCCTCGACCTGCTTCTGGAGAGAAGAAATCTGCGACTGCATGTGCGTCACCTTGGAGGATAACTCCTGGAGAGAGGAGATACTGCGCTCCACCGTCGTCACTCTCACATCCATCTGTGACCAATTATCAATTAAGACCTGCAACTTGGAGTTAGTTTCCTCCATGAAAGGTCGAAGAGCACGTATCTCCTCCAACAACAGCTCCATAGATCCAACTGATGAAGAACCCGTCGGTGATGGAGGATCCTTTTTGAGGCGTTTCGTTGTGGCCTTCCCTATGGGTTGAACAGGACGTTCCGCGTTGGACTGCGACATTTGGGCAGTAAGTGCCTGAGAGGCTTCCAGATGTGCCAACGCAGAAAACAGTTTTGAATTTTTGATAAAGATACGTCGTGGAGTTTTGGAAGCACGACCAGTTGCACCCCTTTCCATAAGATGAGGACCACCTCCAGAGAAAGAACAAAAGGAAAACTAGCACCTGGAATGCCCGTTCTTGTGAGAATCAATACTTGGACAAAAGAGCGACACAGTCAGCAAGAGCACACAGGAGCCAAAATGTCCAAAGAAAGCCACTACAGAGCCACCTAGGAACGCTAAAAAGTCATACAGGGTCGCAAAGCAATGTCCAGACGCTTAAGCCATGAAGCCCTCATGCAGGGAAGCAAAGTCCAAAATGGCCGTTAAGATGAGGAGCGACAAGTTGGCACCCAGCAGAAGAGTCACAACATCATAGTAATTAAGGACAAGCTGAGGTGGGTGCGAAGCTGAGAAAATATGCATGTGGCGTGAAGAAACTGTAGGCATGGAGAAAATCCAGAAATGAAATCTTGCAGGAGAGAAATTAACTGTCGCAGAGAGAAGGCATACATTGCTTCTACAGGTAACATATGTGAGGAGGCTGCCAGGTGAGGGTAAAATGGCCGCTGAAAACGTGATAGCTGCAGGCAGCACTCGCAAAAGCTGGGATAGTGAGGCTAATGGCAGAAATAGCTGAAGCAATGAAAAATTAGCTCACCATGAGCAGTCCAAGAGATCAGGGACATCATAGGAGGCCAGCAGAACCAGGAACGAGCAGCGCACTGGACGCGCGAAACAGGCACAAAATGGCGGTCGCGGCCATCATGAAGCCGCGGCCGCTAGATGACACGTCTCAAAAACGGTGAGAATCGCCGAGAAATGCCTCGGTTCAGTGCCACAACACTCCCTATACGCACCGGTAAAACATTCTTCTCCTGAAGAGACTCGGCGAGAGGTGGAAGTAGGCAAATCCCCCGGCCGGTACGGAGCGCTCACGTCGGAGCTGCCATCCACGCAGGGCGCTAAGCCACGCCCCCCTAAAAGGATGGTTTTGTTAAATTTTGAATGTAATAATTTGATATATCAACATAAAGCTATTCTGATGATGTGTTAAAATTTATGTGCATTGTAGTGGAAAAGTAAATAATTGTTTTGACAGATTAATAGGAGTCAGTGTTTGTAAGACCCAATAATATTTCATGAATACTTGAGTATATTATTGTAATTTTCTTTTCTTCCACAGCATTCAATGATCTCCTGATGAAAAACTAGGGGTACGAAATGCATTGAGGATTTTTATGTTATACATAACGTACAACTGAATATTTGTGAGGTGGAACCAGAACAACACAACAGTTTTTTTAAACAATGAAGAAAAGGCAAATAAATCTTTAGTTAACATCTTTATTTTTTGTGAATATTTTAAATCTGTGCATTATTTGATTTAAAAATCATCAATTTAGAGAGGAACCCACCTTGGCACGCCAAGGAGTGTGAGGGCAGACACTATTCCAGAACTGGTATAATACATTCTGGACATTTAATAGGACACCCGGGATAAGTGTATAGAGAATGTTAATATTATGCACAATGAATAATTGAATATTTTTGGGGTGGAACAACAACAGTTTAGTAGCTTTCTAAAGCAATGAAAAAAAATGGAAATAAAGCTTCAAAAAATATTTGTATTTTTCACCATTTTTTAAAATGAATCTTTTAAATCCGCACATAAATTGATAAAAAATATTGTTAAATAAGATATGAACCCACATTGGGACCACAAGGACTGCGATGGAAGAAAGTACACCAGAACTGGTATAGTGCATTCAGGACCTTTCTAAAAGTGACTTTTTCAGAATTGTAATTTAAAATCTGACTTCATTATAAATTAGGATTTAAAATTAGGATTACAGAGACTCTAAACAAGAACCAGATATCTCTCCCCATTACACGTATAAAATGTAATAAGGCAACTCCAATATTATCCTATGGTAGAGTTGGCCTTGCAACAGTGAATAATTAATTTTAGAGTGTTTCACTACTAGGACATGTAAAATTTAACAGTACATGTCGAACTTTTTAAATACACTGCATCCTGTCCTTGGGCCTGTTCAGGGCCCACCTTACGGGTGACCTGTATGTATTAAAGAGGTGCATTTGTTTTGCCTGGTCGACATGGCAGGTTACAACTGCACACACAGGCTCTGCAATGTTAGGCCTGAGACATGTTTAGGGGGCTACCTCAGTGGGTGGCACAACTAGTGCTGCAGGCCCACTAGAAGCATTTAATTTATTTTCACATTGGCATATGTGGTGCACTTTACTAGGGACTGATATGTAAATTAAAATAGCCAATTAGCTACCATTTTTTGAGCAGAGAGCAAAAGCATGTTACCTGTGGTAAACGTAGCAGAGTCCTAAGGCCAGCAAAAAAGAAGTCAGCAAAAACAGGAGGTCTGAGAACGAAACGTTATAGGGAAACAACGCCAAGGATGCCAGTCCTAACCATATATAAAGTGCCATATACCATAAACATGAAAAGACCACCATAAAAGAATGTAATTCAAAACATGACATACAACACAACATAAACGAGAAACGCGTTAAAAATCACTGACAAATATCTTCTAGAAAACGTGCAAGGGAAGAAAATAGGAGAGGAGAATCGTACACAATATATATCTAAACATACCAGTGATTAAACTAGTATAAAAAGTGTGTAGTAAATGAAGCTAGAATCACCAAAAAGAAGTGAGTCTTGTTAGAAACTGTGACTCTGCCCATTGCACAGCTTAAAAAGATCAATATCCTGTGCCTAGAACCAGTGCCATCATACAACACTACCACTAAGGCCAACAGTTGAGAAGGTAAACTCCTGAAAAAGACCATTGAATCAAAAGAAAGAGGTAAAGAGTTACATCCATAAAAGGAGGTTGTTATCCCGTTTGGAGTGAGCATCGTCAGCTATGCTGATGACACTCAGTTAGTGGTGTCCCTCTCTCATCCTAAACAACAACCTGCGGACCTTTACAACTGTATGACGCAGATACAAGGATGGATGAATAGATCGTCTCTGAAACTCAACGGTTCAAAGACTGACATTCTCCTCCTTGGTCAGAAGGGACCCACTTCACTTCATAACATCTGGCCACCTTGTTTAGGCCCAATCCCAGATCCGAAACCAGAGGTAAAAAGCCTGGGTGCCTGGCTCGATAAGGAAATATCTTTTACAACACAGGCAAAAAAGGTAGCCGGGACGTGTTTTGGACTGCTCAGGTCTATTCGAAAGATCTTGCCCCTACTCCCCCACAACTCCCAAAAACTGTTGATCCAAGGACTGATTCTGTCTAGGCTCGACTTTAGCAATTCCATCTACTTAGGGGCCCCAGAGGCAACCCTGAACAAACTACAAAGGGTCCAAAATGCTGCTGCCCGGATCCTTACTAACACCCCCGCCAGAGCCTCAGCCAAACCAGCGCTAAAGTGTCTCCATTGGCTTCCGGTGAGAGAACGGGTGATGTTCAAGGCTCTCTGCCTTGCTCACAGATTGCTCCAAAACAATGGCCCCCCTAGCCTAAAAAAATTCATCAAACCATACAAAGCCCCGAGATCCCTCCGCTCGGACCAGGAACACCTCATTGTTACCCCCAGAATTAAGAAGGCCCGAACAGGAGAAAGACGTTTCTCGGTTCACACCGCACGTCTCTGGAACGCCTTACCGCACCACTTGAGAACCGAATCCAACTACCTACGGTTCAGGAAGCAACTGAAAACGCACCTCTTCCCTTAAACTGTCTTTCCCCTCCCCCTGTCAACTTCCAGTTGTACTGATTTTAGCGCTGGGATACTTACGGGTGACTACGCGCTCTATAAAAATTAAATAAAAAAAAGCAATTTCAAAGCATAATTATAGTTTTAACGAGAAAAATTAAATAAACTGTTTCACCACAATAATCTTTTCCATATAAAATGTCACCATAAGCCAAATCATGCTTGATATCATAAGTCAACACATACACTCCACAAAACCATCCAACTAAAAAAAGATAATTGCACTTAAATATTTGAAAACAATTCTAGAAGATATTTGTCAGTGATTTTTAATGTTTTTATCGTTTATATTGTGTTTTATGTACATGTTTCGATTTTTCTTTTTTTTGGTTGTCACTTTCTGTTTATAGTATGTGGCAATTTATATATCATTTAATGTTTTCCATAGCGTTGTATAAGCCCTTATGAAGCGATTTTGCACACGTTGGCCCTTTTTCTGAGGTACAAAATAAAATTGAAACACCTTAATAAGGATTTTCCTTTTGTTTTCTAAATGAAGAACCAAGTCACTCACGTTTAACCACAGTCCAGTACCCAAGAGACTCACTGGACAATAGCTTCCTCAGTTGACATATAGCATTATTTAGCTACTTTTTTGAAGACCTTAGACCTTATCTGTCTCTATTGCTTGAATGTGCGAGTGCCAAGGAGAAGGCATTATACAACTTCTGGGTGTGATCTGTCTTATTAATTGAGCCTTTGTTCCCCTTCCCGGGTCTAGCTGAAATTATATTGGTTTGCATAAGAGTGATATTCAGAAGAAAAGTGAATTAAGGTGCAATAAAACTCACCATGTCAAACTTAATGATTTCAAGATGGGTGATTTGGTCCATGTCAGTAAACCTCATGATGTACCAAAAATCGAATCAAACCTTTTCAACCTGGATCTTTAGAGTAAGCAAGAAAGCAGTTAAAATTAGGAATAGGGCATGGTGGAGTAAGAGAAGTGTGGCAAAATGCAAAAAAACAATCAATCAATAGTAAATCAACTGGATGCCAGATTTTCTGTTGCACCACAATTGTCTGGGACTATTAATGGTCCATTTGTGAAAGTTAACAAATCTGCTTGGAGTTCTGTTCACGCATGTTAATTTCCTTAATTCAATTATCAATAATCTATTTTCTAGGTTTAAATTCTGGTTGTAATGATAGTAATGTTGTCGAAAGCTTACTGAAATTGGTAGCTTTACGACAACGGCAGTCAGACATCTTACTGGTGACCATGTTGATCACATTCCACAGCTACAATTGAATGCTTTAACTACAGATCTAAGGGAGTTTCAACCTAAATTGGAAGATGATCTTTTGGTGGTTCGTACATCAAATTTACAAGAAGCTGTAAACAAGATACATGGTAGGATAGTTAAACCACCATCGGATCTGAAGGATTTTGCTCATGATTGAGTAAAATGTTTTGGCATTAATTTCTGCATTCTGTTGTTTTGTTTATCCGCATTTCTCTTCATTCTCCCTATTTCATGTCGGAGTTGTTCGAATGAATTTTAGTGTGTTTGTATGCTCTGATAGTTTTGTTATTGTAAGAGGGAAAACATTTATGTTCTGTGTGTCATTTATGGAATGTTATTGCGACAAATGGAATGTGCTTTGAGGGAAATGAAAAGAAACATTCCAGATCAGTTGGAAGAGGACTCGCCTAGCTGGTGAAGTATTATCTGTAGCTGTGGTTATTATTCAACTAGAAAATATATATACTATTGTTTATACATTGGCTATTGTGGAGTATTTATTTTAAGCATAACGTTGAATTTTCCAGCTGTAAAACTTGCCGTGGTGGGGGAAATAGCTCAGAAGTGCATCAAGGAAGATATTTTTAAGCCAACAACACCTGGTGTGGAGGAGCTACGTCAGCAAACAAGATGGCTGCTTAGGCTCCCGGCTCCGACAACCTCCGTATCCCGCCACAATATCCTGTACGCTATCCTGAATTTACTCCGAGCCTCTGTGTGCATGAACTGCTCCGCACCCCAATGGTGAAATCCGGAAAATTTTATCGGCTGATTTGACGAAGTTCCGTCAAGTTGAAGATTGAGGCCTACTCCAGCGGTGAAGCCAGGGCCTCGAGTATTTTCACAGCCGGGCTGCAGTGCAACAACATCGGCTGGGGGACGCAGGCTGGGTCCGGTCAATCGGAGGGAAGGCTTTGTTTAGGCCCGAATTTGGCGGCGATCGTTTCTATTGCCCAGCATCGATGGAGGAGTGATTCTGCTTGCTGTTGGCTGCGGGTGGGGGTCCCCATCCCGCGGACCAGGTACTAGGCCCGGCGGGGTTCGGCGGGTCGGGGCCTCTGGCCTGCCCCTTTAACCGAGTTGACCGTGGCTGCAATTAAAGTCTGGTCACCCTCCGCATCTGCACGTTCGAGATCCTGTTTGTCCCCCCCGAGGATGCCAGATTCACCCGGGGAGGTGATTGTGATTGGTGTCGGGCGTGAGACTATGGATCGAACGGTGCTTGAGACATCGCTGAGGTCAATTCTGGCAGAAATGTGGGCGTTTCATTCACATGTGGATGTCTTATTGAGCAAAGTGGACACGCGCCTATCTGAGATGCTCCTGGTGGAACCGGACCCAGCCTTACTGTCGGAACAGCAATCTGCAGCCGTTCAAACTGCGGCCATTTTGTCTCCGGGTGAGAACCCCGTGAGGAAGCAAGTATTGAAACCATCGGATGGTGCCCTGGAGGGCGGTGTGCCCGAGGTCGTCAGTGTATTGCCGAACCTTCCACCATCATTGACTTCTGAAGAATCGAAAGGCGTCCCCCTCCCGGAAACTTTTGTTTGTGACTCTCCATTCATTTTGAGGTCATCTTCCCCTCTCTTGGTGACTGTACGACTCCCGGACAAGGTACATTAGGTCTTTCCATCTCGGAGGGAGAGTTCTTCTGCGTCTGAAGTTTTTGTGGACTCACTGCCTATGAGTCGCCATAGATTGATTCTGGATGACTCCCTTCTCCTTTATTACTCCTTTGTGTGCCTCTGGGTCTCGCTGGGGGGGGTTCGTGTGCTGGTTCGGAAGGGCCAAGGATAAGCTCAACCAGGTCGGGACGGGTTGCAGTGGCTTTTACGGGTGTTAGATTTACAACTGTTTGGTTAGATTTACAACTGTTTGATCTAAGAGGCTGGGAGGTGTATCACGGTGCCCCCTAATTTCTTCTACAAGTGATGTCATACTTTGGTCTTTTAGTGAAAGGGGGTATCTGTTTTTTGGCGGGGGGACTAAAGGGGCTGGGAGCCCAAACGGATAAGCCCTCCTCCGCTCTTTTTCCTACTTTTAGGGTTTTAGTTATTAGGGGCGACAGGCACGCTGCTAGTGGGGTTAGGCTGTAGCCATTTGCAGGGGTGCAGGGTGGGGGACTGGAAAGGGTTTTTTTATTTTGCCTTTTTTATTTTCTATGGCCTTTTTCTCCCTCCCTTTCTCTTCCTTAAAGGATCAGTATGGCTGACGATTCATTCGGATTCTTATCGTGTACTAATATTTAGTGCTTATGCTTTTATGATATCCTGATTCCCGGGTGGGCAGGCCCTGAGAATTGGCGCTCAACATTGAATGTATACTGTATTGTTGTCTGCACTGATCCATATGCTTTAGCGCCAATGTTCCATTATAGCGGTTATTATGTGCATATCCTGTAATTGTCCTGTCCCCCGTATTCTTCTGGTTGATTGCATGGCACCTGATCCTTCCTTAAAACTATAAAATGGAACCTCTGTCTCATCCTGGACTCAGTAGTGCATTCTAATACAAGTTTTATCCTGAATCGCTGCCGGACCTCAGGGTTGTCGGCTGATGAGCTGTCATACTTTGATATAGACGGTCTCAATTTGTTCAGCGGCCGGCCCCTGCGGTTGTAGGTCCATGCTTGTATTTTTATTGAATGCTACAATAAAGGTTTTTTAAAAAAAAAAAAAGAACCCCTGGTGTCTGGCAGCAGGAGGCAACCCCAGACCCCAGACTGCAAGTGGGTATGATCCAGTGCGAGAAGGATTTGATGGACTCTATGAAAAGTTTTGCCTAGAGCTTTCAGAAAAAAAACGGTGCTGCTATAGAACTGGCAATAACAGCAGATATATTGAAATTCTGTGAATCAGATGGAACAATGGTAGTGGAGCAGGAGTTGGTACCTTGTCAAGTCAAGTCAAGTCAGAGAATTTATATAGCGCACTACATACCCAGAGGGTCCCAAGGCGCTTAGAGAGGGGAGGAAGATTACTTGTCAAATATCCACGTTTTAAGTTGCTTTCTGAATGCTAGGTGGTTCTGGGTAAGGCGAAGGTAAGCGGGGAGTGAGTTCCATGTTTTAGCAGCCAGGTATGAGAAGGATCTGCCGCCCATGGTGGTCTTGTTGATGCGAGGTACAGTGGCGAGGGCTTGGCTGGAAGAACGTAGTTGGCGGGAGGGGGTGTAGAAGGACAGTCGTGAGTTGAGGCATTCTGGTCCTATGTCGTAGAGTGATTTGTGTGCGTGGGTTAGCAGTCGGAAAGTGATCCTCTTATTGACGGGTAGCCAGTGGAGGTCTTTAAGGTGACCGGAGATGTGTTTGTTGCGTGGGATGTCTAATATGATCCTGGCTGAGGCGTTTTGGATTTGTTGGAGTTTCTTCTGGAGTTTAGCGGTAATGCCTGCGTAGAGCGTGTTTCCGTAGTCCAGTCGGCTCGTGACCAGAGCATGGGTGACTGTTTTCCTTGTTTCGGTGGGGATCCAGCAAAATGTTTTTCTGAGCATGCGAAGAATGTTGAAGCAGGAAGAGGATACGGCGCTGACTTGTCTATTCATTGAGAGTGAAGAGTCCAGTATGATGCCTAAGTTCCGTGCGTGGTCTGTCGGGATGGGTGCCTTTCCGAGGGCTTCCGGCCACCAGGAGTCGTCCCATGCAGAGGGGGATGTACCTAGGATGAGGACTTCTGTTTTGTCTGAGTTCAGTTTCAGACGGCTTTGTTTCATCCATTCGGCAACTTCTTTCATTCCTTCGTGTAGGTTAGTTTTGGCGGTGCTGGGGTCATTGGTGAGAGAAAGGATTAGTTGAGTGTCATCCGCGTAAGAGATGATGTTGAGGTTGTGTTGGCGGGCGATGGTCGCGAGGAGGCTCATGTATACGTTGAAGAGGGTGGGGCTGAGTGAGGATCCTTGTGGTACGCCACAGATGACTTCAGTGGCCTCGGACTTGAATGGTGGGAGGCGGACTTTCTGAGTTCTTCCGGTGAGGAACGAGGTGATCCATTCAAGTGCTTTTCCTTGGATTCCGATGTTATTGAGGCGTTGTAAAAGGGTGCTGTGGCAGACTGTGTCAAATGCTGCAGAGAGGTCGAGGAGGATGAGGGCGACTGTGTCTCCATTGTCCAGTAGAGTTCGAATGTCGTCTGTTGCTGCGATGAGGGCGGTCTCAGTGCTGTGTTTTGCTCGGAATCCAGATTGTGAGGAGTCGAGGGATTTGTTGGCTTCGAGGAAGGCGGCGAGTTGGTTGTTGACAGCTTTCTCGATGACTTTGGCCGGGAATGGAAGGAGCGAGATGGGGCGGTAATTTTTGAGTTCGGTGGGGTCCGCTGTGGGTTTCTTCAGAAGGGCGGTGAGTTCAGCGTGTTTCCAGTCTTCCGGGAAGGTGGCGGAGTTGAGGGAGCTGTTGATGACGTTTCGGAGGTGCGGTGCTATGACGGAGTCTGCTTTGTTGAAGATGTGGTGAGGACATGGGTCTGTGGGGGATCCTGAGTGGATGGAATTCATCAGGCGGATTGTGTCCTCAGTGGAGATTGGGTTCCAGTCGTTAAGGGTGTTCACGGGGGGAGAATGTTCAGCAAAAGGTAGGGTGGGTTGGTTTCCGGGTTGGTTGTCGAAGCTGTTGTGGATGTCTGCAATCTTGTTGTGGAAGAATGAGGCTAGGGAGTCGCAGAGGGCTTGAGAGGGGGTGATGTCGTTGGAGTTGGCCGAGGGATTGGAAAATTCCTTGACGATGTTGAAAAGTTCCTTGCTGTTGTGGGCGTTGTTGTCAAGTCGATCCTTGAATGCTGTTTTCTTGGCCTTTCGGATTAGTTGGTGGTGAGTGCGGGTGGCGTTTTTGAAGGCGTCCTTGGTGCTAGTGGTTGGGTCTTTTTTCCAGGCCTTTTCAAGGGAGCGGCAGAGTTTCTTGGACTTCTTAAGATCATCGTTAAACCATGAGGCCTTTTTGCTGGCAGGTTTGTTTTGACGTTTCTTCAGTGGTGCTAAGGTGTCGGCGGTGTTGGATAACCATAGGGTGAGGTTGGCGGCGGCTTCGTTTGTGTTAGAAGAGTGGGCTGGGGCGTTTAGAAGGAGCGATGCGGAGATCTGGTCCGTGGTGATTTTGTTCCAGTTTCTTTGCAGAGTTGGTTGGAGGTGGTTGGTGGGTTTTGGTTTGTTGTAGGTGAAGTGAACGCAGCTGTGGTCAGTCCAGAAGAGCTCCGTAGTGTGGCTGAAGGAGACATGATTGCTGGAGGTGAAGATGGGGTCGAGTGTATGACCTGCGATGTGGGTGGGGGATGTGACCAGTTGTTTAAGTCCGAGGTTGGCGAGATTGTCCGAGAGGGTGGTGGTGTTGCGGTCGTTGATCTTTTCAAGGTGAAAATTGAGGTCTCCCAGAAGGATGTAGTCTTTGGAGGGGAGCGCGTGAGGAGTGATGAAGTCCGTGATGTCTTCACTGAATTTTGCGCGGGGTCCTGGAGGTCTGTAGAGGAGGGTGCCCCTGAGTGTGGTCTTGGGGTCGATGTGGATCTGGAAGTGAAGGTGTTCAGAGTTGGTGAGATTGGTGTCAGAGCTGGTTGAGATGCGGATTGACTTCTTATGGATGATAGCGATTCCTCCTCCTGTGTGGCCGGTGCGGTCCTTACGAATGATCTTATAATCTTCAGGGATGGCAATGGTGATGTCTGGGGCGGAGGAAGCGTTCATCCATGTTTCTGTAAGGAAGGCGACGTCCGGGGAGATGGTGTCTAGTAGATTCCATAGGTCAATGGCGTGTCTGTGGACTGATCGGGTGTTGAGAAGGATGCATTGTAGGTGGTTGGGGTCAGGGGTCTGTGTTGTGGTCGTAGCGGAGATGTTGTCAGTGTCGATGAATTTGCAGGAGTAGCAGGAGAAAGGTCCATGGGTGTGTCCAGGAGCGGCTTGGACGCAGTTGGGGGCGCGACCGGGGTTAAGGGCTAGGAGGGTGGCGGCATCGTAGGTAATGCGGGAGGGCTGGGGAGCGCGAGGGGCAGGGGGTCTGGCGCTGGGCGCGGTCCAGGCGCGGACGGGCGTAGACGGGCTTACCTTTGGCGCACCTTCGGCGTGTACGTAGCGCGTTGGAGCATCAGGCATAAATGAAGTGTGGAGGGGGCGGAGCGTGGGAGGGTCAGCTGGGAGGCGGGGTCTGGGAGGAGACACGGGAGAAATCCCAAACAATTCGAAATGGCCGCCTAAATGAAATCGAAAGTGGGGCACAGCCGGAGCTTCAAACAGAGATTCTTCAGAGTAAGTAATTACAGAGACGTTCCCCCGACAAGCACAATCGCCGTTTAATACAAATAGATACAATGTTGCACAATCGCCGCTTTGTACAATTAGATACAATGTAGCAGTGCGAGCCTAAACGCTAATAGGCGCTTTAACTTAATGAAATGAGGTCGGAAAAGCAATGTGGGCATAAACGATACCAGGCGCAGTAAGATGCTGCAAGCGCTGTAGCAGGAGGGCAGTCAGCAAGAATCCGGGCAGGCAAGGCAGGCAGCTAGCACAGGGCTTCAGAGAAGCGAGTGGAGAGCTGTGGGAGCGACCGTGATGGATGGAATCCAGACGGTCACAGGGAAAGAGAGGACGGGGCTGGTGTAGTGAGTTAGTGTGTGGGAGGGTCAGCTGGGAGGCGGGGTCTGGGAGGAGACACGGGAGAAATCCCAAACAATTCGAAATGGCCGCCTAAATGAAATCGAAAGTGGGGCACAGCCGGAGCTTCAAACAGAGATTCTTCAGAGTAAGTAATTACAGAGACGTTCCCCCGACAAGCACAATCGCCGTTTAATACAAATAGATACAATGTTGCACAATCGCCGCTTTGTACAATTAGATACAATGTAGCAGTGCGAGCCTAAACGCTAATAGGCGCTTTAACTTAATGAAATGAGGTCGGAAAAGCAATGTGGGCATAAACGATACCAGGCGCAGTAAGATGCTGCAAGCGCTGTAGCAGGAGGGCAGTCAGCAAGAATCCGGGCAGGCAAGGCAGGCAGCTAGCACAGGGCTTCAGAGAAGCGAGTGGAGAGCTGTGGGAGCGACCGTGATGTATGCCTAACACGATATATTTAGGGTCTATCTGGATGTGTGTATGGAGTATATTATTTAGTTCTTGCAGGATCCGTGTCCATTAGCCACAAATTTGCTGGCAGTCCCATAAAGTGTGTATGAAAGAACCACGCTCCGTTTTGCAGCGTAGACACTCCGGCGTCTATGCCCTGCCCATCGCATGTAATTTTGCCTAATATACCCTATGAAGAATTTTAAACTGGACCAGTCGTAGCCGAAGCTTAATTGCCACTTCCCTCGGGTGCATTAGTGCCGTCTCCCAATCGATGTCTTCTAATGCACCCACAAGGTCCTCCCAATTATCCCGAAGCGTTAGTAGGTTATCGGGTGCATTGTTTATTAGGGTTTTATACGTCCAGGAGACTGCTTTCTCTGGTATCTCCTCCTGGAGCAGCCGTCCCTCCAGTGGGGCAAATTCCGGGAGATCAGTGATGTCAGGTCTGTGCGCCTGCCAAGCATGTCTGAATTGAATATATTTATAGTGCTGTGTGTCTGTCAGGCTATGCTCCATCTGCAAATCGGCAAACATCATCAGAGTGCCCTGTCTCGCTATGCTCCCTAAAGTGGTAATTTCAATGGCATCCCACCCTGTTAAGTCTGGGTGCTTTCGTATCAAGCACGCCAGCGGGTCCAGGACAAGCGCAAAGAGTAAGGGGGAAAATGTGCAGCCCGGATGTATGACGTTACAACGCAAACTTTTACAACGCACACCGTTACAATGCAATTTTTACAACGCAGATACATTTACAACGTATACCTTTACAATGCAAGACATTACATAGCAGATGCTATTACAACGCATGCCATTACAACGTAAGTATAGGTAAGTATATATTTTTTTTTTTAAATGTAATTTAATAACATTTAATTTAAATTTAATAAAATTTAATTAAATAAATTAAATTATTTTTAAATAATTAATTTGTATTAATTTGTACTTTTATATATATTTTAAAAAATAGTTTATTTTTAAAAGAACTATTATTATTAAAGAACTATAATTAAAAAGTAAAATTAAACAAAATCATATTTTTAATTATTTTAAATTATTTATTTAAAAACGGAACCCTAAAAATACCCCTGTACCCCAAAACCCAAACCCAGCCCTGAACCCTAAAAATACCCCTGTACCCCAAAACCCAACCCTAATAACCCTGTACCCCAAAATCCAAACCCAACCCTGAACCCTAAAAATACCTCTGTACCCCAAAACACAAAACCCAACCCTGCACCCTAAAAATACCCCTGTACCCCAAAACCCAAACCCAGCCCTGAACCCTAAAAAATACCCCTGTACCTCAAAACCCAAACCCAGCCCTAAAACCTAAATATACCCCTGTACCCCTAAGCCCAACCCCAGCCCTAAAACCTAAAAATACCCCTGTACCCCAAAACCCAAACCCAGCCCTAAAACCTAAAAATACCCCTGTACCCCAAAACCCAAACCCAGCCCTAAAACCTAAAAATACCCCTGTACCCCTAACCCAAACCCAGCCCTAAAACCTAAAAATACCCCTGTACCCCAAAACCCAAACCCAGCCCTAAAACCTAAAAATACCCCTGTACCCCAAAACCCAAACCCAGCCCTAAAACCTAAAAATACCCCTGTACCTCAAAACCCAAACCCAACCCTAAAACCAAAAAATACCCCTGTACCCCAAAACCCAAACCCAACCCTAAAACCTAAAAATACCCCTGTACCCCTAAACCCAAACCCAGCCCTAAAACCTAAAAATACCCCTGTTCCCCTAAACCCAAACCCAGCCCTAAAACCTAAAAATACCCCTGTACCCCAAAATCCAAACTATATATAAAAATTACTTTAAATTAAATTATTTTATTTATTTTAAATACTTTAGTAATTAAAAAAAAGGTAAAATAAAATAAATTACTTACCTATACTTACGTTGTAATGGCATGCGTTGTAATAGCATCTGCTATGTAATGTCATGCGTTGTAAAGCCATGCGTTGTAACAGATCCTGCGTTGTAATGGTGTGCGTTGTAACGGTGTGCGTTGTAATAGTTGCGTTGTAACGGTAGCACACCTTCCTGAGGTAATGGCATGGAGTCTGGTCCAAGACCAGCAATGAACCTTTGGCTCGGACAGTTAACCTCAAGGTGGGGGTTCCTCAAACTCAGAGTACCTCCAGACTCAAGGCCCCGTTGCTGGCGGGTCTAACAACTCTACCGATGACAAACAGGGAGGGATCACACTGGGGGTACCCAGCAACCCTTTCCAGAGCCTGTGTACCGTCCACCTGCCACCCGAGTCTACCCAGTTTGTTGTGTTCCTAGCCAGTGTACCCTGTCTTGATCCGGAGATCAAGGACACATTTCATCACTTGAAGAATAAGGTCGTGCACTGGCTACATTTGAACATTGTTCCAGAGTTGAGGGTGGAAAATCAAATCATAATGGTGCGCATGACATCTTGGGTGGGCAGTGCCAAGAAATCCTGGGCCAGTCACTGTGTTATTATTAATTTTAACAATTCTTTTATGGTAAACATAATTTTATGCACTGTTGCACAATCCAATTACAGGAGTTGGAATTGGCAATTGTGGCACTTCCGTTGGGCTATTTTTATAGGCCCATGAGTCACCCTTTTTTCCTACTTGGTAATCCAAAGGGTCGGCCCCTTGAGGGGACTATATGAACCAGCACAATAGAACAACAGGAGTAAGCTTGGCTACAGGAAAGTAGGATCTGCTTCTTTTTTTAAACATATATTTAGTGCCATTTTTTTTTAATAACATTCATCGACATAGAATGCAATGCAAAAAATATGTATTACAGTTGAGGTAGTACATTTACAATCAACAAAGACAATGAGCAACAGTATGTCATTACATTACATCACAACGTCGGGCTACGGGGAAGATGGATCATCTTGGTCAATGCTACGTGGGGGGGTACAGATGTCTCCTCGATAGGAGTTCCACTGACTCCAAATTCGGGACCACTTTTGGGGGCAGCCCGTGCTATGTAGACGGTCTTTTCTCTGTACATACACCAATCAAGATCTGCTTCCCATGCCTGCACTACAGGAGGTTGTGCCGCTCCCCACAATTTTGCAATGTTTCTTTTAGCCAACATTAATGCCAGCATAAACCATTGCATGTGATAGTTATTTAGGTCAGTGGATTCCCACACGTTTAACAGGCATCTATTCGCTTCAGGGCGTAGGGCTTGTGCGAGTACGTCACATAGAATGTCCTGTATTTTCTGCCAATAGGATCGTATCTGTTCACATTCCCAGATGATGTGCATGAATATGCCCTCTTCGCCACATCCCAGCCTACATCCCCCTCCCTAGGGTCTACCCATTTGTACCAAACGAGGCCTGTGACATATACCCTATGAAGAATTTTAAGTTGCACTAGCCTGATTCTCGCTGAGATAGCTACCACCCTCGGGGAGGACACCGTCTCCTGCCACTCTTCGTCATCTAGCTCTATGCCATTTCTTACCCACTTTTCTCGCAGAGGCTGAAGGGGGTCTGCCATGATGTTAATGGTTAATCAGTTTCTTGTATGTTAGCGATATAGTTTACTCAGGTAGATGACCATATAGCAGCCTGTCTTCCAATGGGGAGGGGTCCGTGGGGACCGCGCCTTTAGTGAGGCGAGATTGCAATGTGTGACGGACCTGCGTGTACCTGAAGTGCTCTGAGTCTGCTAGTTCGTATTGCCGCTGTAGAGAGGCAAATGCTTTCACCTCTCCCTTGCCCTACAGGTCTTTGATTCGGGAAATCCCTGTGAGGTCCCACCTATCAAATCCCTTAGACTTCTTGAGATTACCCAGTTGCTGTGAGTCCCATAGGGGGGGTCGCTAGTGTGAGTTTCTGTCCCCAACCTAAGGATTTAGTGACCGTATGCCAGATACGGACTGAGTGTCCGGCAGGGCCTGACAGGTGATATCGGTTAGGTTTGGAGTACAGAACTCTGTTGTAATTCCCACCCGGGAGGAGCCTTCTATCCATATTGTAACCTGGGTCGTTAGGACAGCCGTAGGTACCATGGTTGATGGCCACCAAATGAGCTGCCCAGTAATATTTCTTGATGTCTGGGAGGCCAATACCCCCATCATACCAATGTAGCGTGAGCTTCTTTAAGGCAATGCAAGGCTTTCCGTCCCACAACAGGTCTCTCTGGAGGGCTTCAATTTCTTTGAAGTACGCCAATGGAACTGGGTCTATTGAATTTTGCAAGGCATATAGGAACCCGGGGTAAGGACATCATCTTAAACTGGTCTTCTTTGCCCAATAGCGAAAGCGGAAGCGATTTCCAACTTGCTATATCGCGTTTGCGTCTCTGAAGCGGGGGAAGAAGATTGTAATTAAATCGGAGCGTTTGATCCAAGGAGATAAATATCCCTAAATATTTGAAGCCGACGTCACTAAATTGGATTGGGCAGTTTCGTGGTGGAGCAGGGGATCTCCCCGCAGGACATAAAGGAGGGACTTATGCCAGTTGATGGAGAACTCGGAGTATCTGCTGAATATTGCCAGGATGTCTAGGACTGTTACCAGGGATGCCTTGGGAGAAGCCAGGTAAAGGAGGATGTCGTCTGCATATAGAGACATACGGTCCTCCCATTCAGGGGACCAGCGCAGACCCCGTATCACAGGATCACTCTGGATCCAGGCCGCCAACAGTTCCAGGGTTAGGGCAAACAGGACGGGGGGAAAGAGGACATCCCTGTCGGGTTCCTCTGCTCAGGGTGAATGTTGCTGACTTCTTGTTGTTGACTACGACTTGCGC
Source organism: Lissotriton vulgaris (assembly GCF_964263255.1). Classification (NCBI taxonomy): domain Eukaryota; kingdom Metazoa; phylum Chordata; class Amphibia; order Caudata; family Salamandridae; genus Lissotriton; species Lissotriton vulgaris. Next base: position 56,494 of record NW_028251080.1, on the reverse strand, counting down.
CAAAGGCTCTGAGTACAGGAGACGCACCCACTGAATAAAGCCTGGCCCAAACCCCAACTTCGTAAGTACAGCGAACAGATATTCCCATTCGATGGTATCGAATGCCATAGTTGCATCTAATGATACCATTACAGCTGGTTCCCGAATGGTGGCCACTCTCCCCACCACTTCATGGACTCTATGCAAATTCAGTGCTGTATTAAGGTGTGGCATAAAGCCGGATTGGTCAGGGTGTACTAGATTTTCAATCATCTTAACTAAACGAGTAGCAGGGAGTTTGGCTCGATTTTGAGTTCTGCGTTAAGTAGAGAAATCGGCCTATAGGAGGCACAGCTAGTTTTGGGTTTACCCTCCTTATGAATGATTACTATTGAGGCTATCCTTTGATCCTCTGGTAACCTCCCCTTCTCTTTGCTAACCTCAAACATGGCTATCAAATATGGAGCTAACTTGTCCGGTTTAAGTTTGCATAGTTCAATGGGAATACCATTGGGGCCAAGGGCCTTTCCCGAGCGCAGAGATCTGAGTCTGTGCAATTTCATCTGGTGTTAAAGCACTGTCTAAAAAGTCACGGTTGTCCTGAGACAATGTGGGGAGTACTATGTCTTGCAGGAGTTCCCTAGAGACTTCCTCAGTATGGGGTGCAACAGTAGTGTACACCGCGTTGACGTGGTTGGCGAAATGGTTTACAATTTCTTGCGGGTCCTTTAACCCCTTGTATGCTGATGACGAACCCCAGCCGTCATGCACTACGGTGCTCGTGTGCTGATGACGGATGGGGTTCATCATGGCCCGCCCCTGTTCGTTTGTTTACCGCACAGCGGCGGAAACGGCCAGCACCGAAGGGGTTAAGCAGTCATCGCCCAGTGTTCTGAGTTCTGGGACCAGTCTGCTTGCCCACTCCTTTTTATTGAGCCAGGTGATTAACTTCCCGGCTTTGTTCCCCAGATCATAAATTGTGGCCAGTTTTTCTTTTCCCAGACTTTTGGCCTTGTCAGTCGCCAGTCGTGTTTGTTTGAGTCGGAGTAGGTGCAATGTCTCCGGCGTGACCTCTGTTTCCAATTCTTTTTCCAGACGGTAAATCTCTGCCTCCACCTCTATGATTTCCCTCTGTCTGTCCTTTTTTATCACAGCTATTAATGACAGGGTCTGTCCCCCTACCACTGTCTTAAAGGCCTCGCAGAGAGTTTGCGGGGAATCCACTGTTCCCTCATTTTCTTGAAAGTATTTCTCTCTGGTTTTGAGAAGGTCCTTGCGGATTGTGGGGTTTCGGAGATACCAAGGGTTGATGGGGGCGACTCTTACCACCCTAGTCTGGCTGAGGATTATATGTACCCATAACGGGGAAGGATCGGAGATGCCCCTGGCTAGATGTTTGATGTCATGGATGTGAGCAAGTTGTGAAGCGGGTACCAGGATGTAGTCTATGCGGGAGAGGCTATGGTGTACCCCAGAATGGAAAGTGTGTTGGAGTTTGTCGGATTTGTAAGCTCGCCACATGTCTGTTAACCCCAAAGCCTCAAAGTAGTCTGGCAGCCATCAAGAAGGCTGTACCTATTGCACGTGGAGGATGGGGGACCAACTCGCCAGAGATCACGGAATTAAAGTCCCCCCCAACCACCAGGAGACCCTCCGGGAGTGAAAGCAAGACCGTGCTCAGATCCTTAAACGTGGTGCCTTGTAGGCCAGGTGATATGTATATTGACATAAATGTTATACTGTGTCCCTCCCATAGGCTCGTGACACCTATATATCTACCCCGGTCATCTACCTAGGTGGAGCTCACGGCGAGTGAGAAGGAGTTTCTCGCCATAACTCAGACACCTCGCGAACTTGTTGTGAAACCCGCATGTGCCACCATTTTGTTCCCCCATCTGTGTAGAACCTTGCAGGAGTTGCCCACCAAGTATGTTTCTTGAAGCATTATGACGTCAGGGGCCAGTCGTTTAATGTATTGTAGGACGACGCTGCGTTTGAACTTATCCCCCAGACCGTTGACATTTCAGCACAGTATTTTAACACTCTTATTCCACTGTGTACTCATTGAGGCTGAAATAGATTTTTGTTACCTCTACATCAATGTCAATAAATCATGTTGATGTTAAAACCAAAAAAAAAGTAACAAACCCCCAACTCAATGACCCCACCCTGTTTCCCTGCACTCTGGGCGTAAAACTGCCCATTCAAAACTTCCAGAGTGCCTGTCACCCAGCACGTGAACTAAAAGAAGAAAAATATGGGATGCATCACCCTTCCCCCTGCCCTCCCCTTCCCATTTTCTGCTATGTAGTACCGAAAAAAAGTCATATCCTACTAGTACGGAGGTCAATCGTCGGGAGGGGACCCCCACTTGAGCTAAGTTATCATTGGTCCATAAGAGTCCCCCACACAGGCGAGGATTCAGCACGGGCGAAGGCATTTCCATCTGTCGCCTATGGCCCCTTCATTCTTCTTGCTGGACGTCTGGCCGGTCGCTCTGGCTGTGGTGTCCAGGGCTGTGGTCTGCCCGGCTGTCAAGCCATTCTGAAGCTATTTCTGGTTGTTCAAAGAAACAGGTCCGTCCCCCTGCTTCAACTCTCAGTTTTGCCGGAAAGAGCATTGCGTATTTAAATCCTCGGCCTCTGAGTTTCTTCTTGACCATGAGGAATGACCTCCTCTACCTCTGTACCGTCTGTGTGAAGTCCAGAAAGAAGGTTATTTCAGCATTTTCATAGCATTGGAAGCTCACATCTCGGTCTCTGAAATGTAGCACTCTTGCTGGCATCGGACTCTGGGGAGCCCCCGGTTTCGGACAACCTCCTGGGACTCTGTGCGCCCTTTCCACTACAAAGAATCTACTGAGGCCTTTAGGCTGTAGGTGTTTCAGGATAAGTTCTTCTACGAAGAGGTCCAGTGCCTGCACCTCTGCCCTTTCTGGGACCCCCATTATACGTATGTTATTTCTCCGGAGGTGCCCTTCATAATCGTCCAGTTTGTGTTTGGCAAATTTACTTAAGGTTTGCAGCTCTTGGATGTTCACTTGGAGTTGCGTAACGTCCTTCACAAGACTCGCCCTGGTGATCTCCACTTGTTTGACCTTTTCGGTGGCTTTGGTGAGGTCAGCCCGAGTGAGATTCATTTCAATCGAGATGGCGTCCATCTTGTGTTCCAAAGAGGTCCTGATTCCAGCGATCGCCTCCATAACATCCTTCAATGTAAGTTCTTGGCCCTCCCCTCCTAGGTCGCCCATGGATTTGTTCCTCGGGTGTGAGTCTTGCGGTGTTTTTTGCGGGATTGTATAACTGTCCAGTGTATTTGATTGAACCGTTTTAGGGCCCTTCGCGCCTACTGTCTTGGATTTCTCCATGCTTGCCATTTGATGGGCTCAGGCCGCTACGGGCAAAGCCCCTTCTCCTCGATTTGTGATGTAGGTTGAAGGATGCGATTCGCTGCGCCTCAAGCTTGGGCCCCAGGGTTGGCAGATAGTTTCAGGCTGCTCGTGGGTGTCTCACAGAGCAGGTTAATGCCCTCACTCACAGCAGCGCGCTGCCTTAGGGATGGCACGATCTCAATCCCCGGGGTGGTCACTTGCGGAGTTGCCCGGCGGGGTTCTGGACACTCTCAGTCCTCTCTGGGGTCTCCCAGCCAGAATGTGTTTATTCTCTCTCTGCTGGCGCCGTTGCACTGGGGGGAAAACAACAGTAGCACACTCGCTCCGCTGTTGTCCCGGTATGGGAAGAGGCGGTGAAGTCCGGCAAATAAGGGTGTGTGTGGGGGGGGGGGGGGTAGAGCGCCACTCTCCAGTGTCTAACACCAGCCCCCAGTCCCTCCGTACCACCTAAATGACTTTGTCAGGGGATGGGTCACTGCCGCATTGGCTCACGGGCCTTTTCACTTTATCTGGCCAGCGATCTGGGACCATAGGGTGCCTCCCGCGATGATGTTTATGTCATCACATAGGTTGCCAGGGTCTGCCGAGTACCGCAGGCGAGGATGGTATTACCGCCGGGCAGGACCCCGGTCTCGCGGTGAATTGTGGCCGCCCTCACTCGTTCGGATTCTGGCTTCCACTAGCACATCAGGTCCCGGCTCCGGCGGCGGCACAGGCCTCAACTCGCCAGGACTCGGAACTCCGAACTCCGAACTGTTGCGGGACACGGGAGTGCTCGGTCAGGATTCCGCACCTTCTCCGGCCCGTATTTCCAGTCTTGGGTTTCGGATAATTGTGCCGGATAATTGTGGGGAAGACAGCAAGGACGGAGCCTGTGGTTTATGCGGCCATCTCGCTACACCGCTTGGCCACACCACAGTGGCATTTCTTTATACATTTTTCATCACATAATATCCATCCAACATTTGTCATAATTGCTGTCTTACATTGAGGCATTACACAAGTTGGTTGTATTGCATAGCAACTTTAATCCCCGATTAACACTAGGAGGTAGGGTATAACAGTTATGGTACATGTCAATCAATGTTGCTCGTGCCGCCCATTACCTGGACAGGGATTCAAATATAATTTCCTATGTCTGTCTCTCCTTTAGCTTAATGCGTTTCCCTAGTATGTCGGGGTAACTGCGTCTGGGAAGGAAATATCGCTGCCATCCAAGAATCTTATATTATGAAAAAACTGCTGAAAAGATAACTAATGATAAAACATCTAACTACTTGCAGATCCGGCTCTATGAGATAGTGTAGGCACTCAACTCAGGACCCGGATGGCATCAGGCCCAGTCTTCACAGCCCTCGCTCAGCAGGCCCTATAAAGACAGTCAAATACCAGTGGTCGGGTACCCTTTTGTTTTCTCTCTGTTCTAGCCTGAGGAGGCTTCGCGTTCTTCATTCATGCTACTTGGAGGGCTTGGGAATTCCCAGGCGTGTAATGTTTCTTTCCATTGTTCCGCTATTGGACGTTGTCGCAGCCCCCTCAACTCTTCCCTACACAGTTCTCTCTTCTCGGCCTCACCCCAGGCAGTCACCTCCTTCCCCCAAACATTCAACTGCGGTCCTACAGAGGATATCCACATTATTGCAATACGACTTTTGGCGAGCACAAGCGTCAGGTCAACATACCTGTTTCACACCTTACGCTTAGATGGCCTGGGGAAAACGCCCAGTAAATATATCCCTGCAGTATGGCCTAGTGTACGCTCCAGAGTTTTATTAATTTTAGAGAGTACTTCACTCCAAAAGATTTGTATGGTCCCGAAATACCAAATCATGTGCAGAACGTCTGCGTCTTCCTAAATACATCTCGTACATCTCCTCATCCCCCTCAAAGGTGATAAAGATCCTATGTGGTGTCAAATAAGTCATATGCACATAGTTAAAATTAATATACTTCAATTGTGTGTTCTGCAATACTCTCTTGGGGGACTCTTGGACTCTGCTCCATTCATTGTCAATCAGTTTGCTTCCCAAATTTCTCTCCCATTTCCGCTGCAGCTTCAGTAGCGGGGTCAGGGAGGTCTCACGCAGAGACGCATAAAAACACCTGATTTGATGCCTTACTGTCCCCAAGGTAATCAGTGAGTGCAACACCCCATGTGTCTCCGGTTCTTCTCTGTTCAGGCCCCACAGCTGCCCAAAGGCTCGCTGCAGTAACTCATACTTAAGAAACCGGCCTGGTGGCAAACCACGTCCCTCCACCAGTTGCGTGAATGGAAGTAAAGTTTTCTCTTGGAAGCAGTCCCTCACATTCTCAAGTACCACCTCCGTCCAAGGCGTCATCTGTTCCGCTGTAGTAATCATCTGTGGTTCTCCGTGTGGCAGTCCCACCAGAGGCCAGTCAAATCAAGTCAAAGATAGCTTTATTCGATTTCATTTTAAAAATCATGAAAGCAGAAATAAGTAAACATTAAAATACAGTGAAAATTAATCGTCAGAATAAATAGAATTTAAAAAATCAGTCGGTACAAAACAGTGCAAGGAACAGATCTATTTTGGTTTCAATACATTGATAGTCTGCATCTAATTACATTTTTCAAAAACATTGTTTTTTTTTTTTAAGTAGTTTTTATTGTAGACATACAGTTCACAGACCAGTATTCATACAGTTACAATTCTGGTCAGGTCATTTATCAATAATCTCTCGTGTCGTGTCATACACAGCCTGCAGGCCCACAACCGCGAGGTCGGGCGGCAGCAATCAATCGACCCTCCCTTGTCTGGTTGCTTTTGCTAGGATCAATTTTTTCCGCATTAAAGTGTGTATGTCTACTTTTCTTTCCTAACCTAACTAAGCTACGTTAACCCCCCCTTCAACTATCCCTCAACAGTTCTACGCGCCCACTCTCCCCTACCCCCCCACCATCCGCTCACAGGGTCTCTTGTTATGCCAAGCTAGGGTGTGACCGTAGGCCTTTCAATGTCTAAGTGTGCGATACGCTCGGTAACTCCTGGGTGCAAGTCCCGTCTGTGCTGAGGGTCTCCTCTTCCTCCGTTAACATGCTATGTCTAAGGGCCTGTACTAACGCCTCCCAAGCTGCCGCCATATCCAATGCTCTAACGTCTGGGTTTCTATGGGCTATCTGATATCTGTGTGTGCTATCGCAAGCCGCCCACTTGAGGAATTCGTTATACCATCTCCTGTGAGTTGGGCCTGTTCTCGCCTTCCACTGTCTTGTTATTTCCCTTTTGGCTATCATCAAACCCATATCCACGAATTTGCTTGAAGTTTTATTTTTGGGCATGTGAGGGAACTAATGTAGAATGCATACCGCCGAAGCGAAGTCAATGGTTCTTTCTGTTACTTCATTTAAGGTCTCCCCTATGGCCTGCCAATACTCCCGGAGGGCCAGGCAAGACCACAACATATGTTCCAGCTCCACGCCTACCAATGCACAATGAGGGCATGCCGACCCAGCTACCCCGAAATATCTCTTAATTCTGCCAGGGGTCATGTAGGCCCTGTGCAGCACGTAGTAATGAATGAGCTGGAATCTCGCATTTCTCGTGCTATTTCGGGCTCGGCGCACTAGTCGGGCCCAAGTCGTTTCAGTAATATCCCTTCCCAGGTCGGCTTCCCAGTTGGACTTCAACGCCGTGAGGGGCAGCAGGTTTTCGCGGACCATTCTTGAATACAGGCACGTCACCGCCTTAACCGTCCCAGCCACCTTCATAGCATACTGGCAAGCAATGGACGTCTCGGGCTCCGTTAGACCTCCCCCCCAAAGTGCCTGCATCGCTCCAACCACAGCCGAGTGCAGGAGGTAGCCCCCTCGTGGCAGGTCGAAACGTGCCTGAAGGTCCTGATATGGGAGGAGCGCCCCGTTTTCATAGAGGTCTCCTACAACCTGTACACCCGATTCTTCCCATTGCTGCGGCTGCGACCAGTCGCCCCTGTGGGGCAGCGCCGTCAGCATGCCCAGGGGAATTTCCGGGGCATATGGGTGTTGTATCCCCGCGCGCCGTTGAGATTCATCACCACCCCCTTTTCTGATTTGCATATAGCCAAGTTCTGAGCTGGGATGGTGCAGTGAGCTAAAAAACGGTGATGGATCAAGCCCTGATCTTTGGACTGGGTAAGAGTGGTCTGCTTAATTAAGACACTCTGTTCATCACCACCCCCTTTTCTGAATCATTTTTGTCCACCATAAGCGTGGAAGGGTATACTCAGATGTAAGTCCCTAGCTCATTGCACCATCAGGATTCAAGCAAGCCGGGCCGAAGACGGCTGAAATGCCAGAAACCGGTCCCCGGTAGCTTGTTTCCTTCCCAGTATAAGAATTGGCTTGGTAGTTTGGTCTGCCCTGTTCCCATGATGCACTGGGCCAGGGTCAGACTAATTTGCATATAGCCAAGTTCTGAGCTGGGATGGTGCAGTGAGCTAAAAAACGGTGATGGATCAAGCCCTGATCTTTGGACTGGGTAAGAGTGGTCGGCTTAATTCAGACACTCTGTTCATCACCACCCCCTTTTCTGAATCATTTTTGTCCACCATAAGCGTGGAAGGGTATACTCAGATGTGAGTCCCTAGCTCATTGCACCATCAGGATTCAAGCAAGCCGGGCCGAAGACGGCTGAAATGCCAGAAACCGGTCCCTGGTAGCTTGTTTCCTTCCCAGTATAAGAATTGGCTTGGTAGTTTGGTCTGCCCTGTTCCCATGATGCACTGGGCCAGGGTCACACTAATTTGCATATAGCCAAGTTCTGAGCTGGGGTGGTGCAGTGAGCTAAAAAACGGTGATGGATCAAGCCCTGATCTTTGGACTGGGTAAGAGTGGTCTGCTTAATTCAGACACTCTGTTCATCACCACCCCCTTTTCTGAATCATTTTTGTCCACCATAAGCGTGGAAGGGTATACTCAGATGTGAGTCCCTAGCTCATTGCACCATCAGGATTCAAGCAAGCCGGGCCGAAGACGGCTGAAATGCCAGAAACCGGTCCCCGGTAGCTTGTTTCCTTCCCAGTATAAGAATTGGCTTGGTAGTTTGGTCTGCCCTGTTCCCATGATGCACTGGGCCAGGGTCAGACTAATTTGCATATAGCCAAGTTCTGAGCTGGGATGGTGCAGTGAGCTAAAAAACGGTGATGGATCAAGCCCTGATCTTTGGACTGGGTAAGAGTGGTCTGCTTAATTCAGACACTCTGTTCATCACCACCCCCTTTTCTGAATCATTTTTGTCCACCATAAGCGTGGAAGGGTGTACTCAGATGTGAGTCCCTGGCTCATTGCACCATCAGGATTCAAGCAAGCCGGGCCGAAGACGGCTGAAATGCCAGAAACCGGTCCCCGGTAGCTTGTTTCCTTCCCAGTATAAGAATTGGCTTGGTAGTTTGGTCTGCCCTGTTCCCATGATGCACTGGGCCAGGGTCAGACTAATTTGCATATAGCCAAGTTCTGAGCTGGGATGGTGCAGTGAGCTAAAAAACGGTGATGGATCAAGCCCTGATCTTTGGACTGGGTAAGAGTGGTCTGCTTAATTCAGACACTCTGTTCATCACCACCCCCTTTTCTGAATCATTTTTGTCCACCATAAGCGTGGAAGGGTATACTCAGATGTGAGTCCCTAGCTCATTGCACCATCAGGATTCAAGCAAGCCGGGCCGAAGACGGCTGAAATGCCAGAAACCGGTCCCCGGTAGCTTGTTTCCTTCCCAGTATAAGAATTGGCTTGGTAGTTTGGTCTGCCCTGTTCCCATGATGCACTGGGCCAGGGTCAGACTAATTTGCATATAGCCAAGATCTGAGCTGGGATGGTGCAGCGAGCTAAAAAACGGTGATGGATCAAGCCCTGATCTTTGGACTGGGTAAGAGTGGTCTGCTTAATTCAGACACTCTGTTCATCACCACCCCCTTTTCTGAATCATTTTTGTACACCATAAGCGTGGAAGGGTATACTCAGATGTGAGTCCCTAGCTCATTGCACCATCAGGATTCAAGCAAGCCGGGCCGAAGACGGCTGAAATGCCAGAAACCGGTCCCCGGTAGCTTGTTTCCTTCCCAGTATAAGAATTGGCTTGGAAGTTTGGTCTGCCCTGTTCCCATGATGCACTGGGCCAGGGTCAGGCTAATTTGCATATAGCCAAGTTCTGAGCTGGGATGGTGAAGTGAGCTAAAAAACGGTGATGGATCAAGCCCTGATCTTTGGACTGGGTAAGAGTGGTCTGCTTAATTAAGACACTCTGTTCATCACCACCCCCTTTTCTGAATCCTTTTTGTCCACCATAAGCGTGGAAGGGTATACTCAGATGTGAGTCCCTAGCTCATTGCACCATCAGGATTCAAGCAAGCCGGGCCGAAGACGGCTGAAATGCCAGAAACCGGTCCCCGGTAGCTTCTTTCCTTCCCAGTATAAGAATTGGCTTGGTAGTTTGGTCTGCCCTGTTCCCATGATGCACTGGGCCAGGGTCAGACTAATTTGCATATAGCCAAGTTCTGAGCTGGGATGGTGCAGTGAGCTAAAAAACGGTGATGGATCAAGCCCTGATCTTTGGACTGGGTAAGAGTGGTCTGCTTAATTCAGACACTCTATTCATCACCACCCCCTTTTCTGAATCATTTTTGTCCACCATAAGCGTGGAAGGGTATACTCAGATGTAAGTCCCTAGCTCATTGCACCATCAGGATTCAAGCAAGCCGGGCCGAAGACGGCTGAAATGCCAGAAACCGGTCCCCGGTAGCTTGTTTCCTTCCCAGTATAAGAATTGGCTTGGTAGTTTGGTCTGCCCTGTTCCCATGATGCACTGGGCCAGGGTCAGACTAATTTGCATATAGCCAAGTTCTGAGCTGGGATGGTACAGTGAGCTAAAAAACGGTGATGGATCAAGCCCTGATCTTTGGACTGGGTAAGAGTGGTCGGCTTAATTCAGACACTCTGTTCATCACCACCCCCTTTTCTGAATCATTTTTGTCCACCATAAGCGTGGAAGGGTATACTCAGATGTGAGTCCCTAGCTCATTGCACCATCAGGATTCAAGCAAGCCGGGCCGAAGACGGCTGAAATGCCAGAAACCGGTCCCCGGTAGCTTGTTTCCTTCCCAGTATAAGAATTGGCTTGGTAGTTTGGTCTGCCCTGTTCCCATGATGCACTGGGCCAGGGTCAGACTAATTTGCATATAGCCAAGTTCTGAGCTGGGATGGTGCAGTGAGCTAAAAAACGGTGATGGATCAAGCCCTGATCTTTGGACTGGGTAAGAGTGGTCTGCTTAATTCAGACACTCTGTTCATCACCACCCCCTTTTCTGAATCATTTTTGTCCACCATAAGCGTGGAAGGGTGTACTCAGATGTGAGTCCCTGGCTCATTGCACCATCAGGATTCAAGCAAGCCGGGCCGAAGACGGCTGAAATGCCATACACCGGTCCCCGGTAGCTTGTTTCCTTCCCAGTATAAGAATTGGCTTGGTAGTTTGGTCTGCCCTGTTCCCATGATGCACTGGGCCAGGGTCAGACTAATTTGCATATAGCCAAGTTCTGAGCTGGGATGGTGCAGTGAGCTAAAAAACGGTGATGGATCAAGCCCTGATCTTTGGACTGGGTAAGAGTGGTCTGCTTAATTCAGACACTCTGTTCATCACCACCCCCTTTTCTGAATCATTTTTGTCCACCATAAGCGTGGAAGGGTATACTCAGATGTGAGTCCCTAGCTCATTGCACCATCAGGATTCAAGCAAGCCGGGCCGAAGAGGGCTGAAATGCCAGAAACCGGTCCCCGGTAGCTTGTTTCCTTCCCAGTATAAGAATTGGCTTGGTAGTTTGGTCTGCCCTGTTCCCATGATGCACTGGGCCAGGGTCAGACTAATTTGCATATAGCCAAGATCTGAGCTGGGATGGTGCAGCGAGCTAAAAAACGGTGATGGATCAAGCCCTGATCTTTGGACTGGGTAAGAGTGGTCTGCTTAATTCAGACACTCTGTTCATCACCACCCCCTTTTCTGAATCATTTTTGTACACCATAAGCGTGGAAGGGTATACTCAGATGTGAGTCCCTAGCTCATTGCACCATCAGGATTCAAGCAAGCCGGGCCGAAGACGGCTGAAATGCCAGAAACCGGTCCCCGGTAGCTTGTTTCCTTCCCAGTATAAGAATTGGCTTGGAAGTTTGGTCTGCCCTGTTCCCATGATGCACTGGGCCAGGGTCAGGCTAATTTGCATATAGCCAAGTTCTGAGCTGGGATGGTGAAGTGAGCTAAAAAACGGTGATGGATCAAGCCCTGATCTTTGGACTGGGTAAGAGTGGTCTGCTTAATTAAGACACTCTGTTCATCACCACCCCCTTTTCTGAATCCTTTTTGTCCACCATAAGCGTGGAAGGGTATACTCAGATGTGAGTCCCTAGCTCATTGCACCATCAGGATTCAAGCAAGCCGGGCCGAAGACGGCTGAAATGCCAGAAACCGGTCCCCGGTAGCTTCTTTCCTTCCCAGTATAAGAATTGGCTTGGTAGTTTGGTCTGCCCTGTTCCCATGATGCACTGGGCCAGGGTCAGACTAATTTGCATATAGCCAAGTTCTGAGCTGGGATGGTGCAGTGAGCTAAAAAACGGTGATGGATCAAGCCCTGATCTTTGGACTGGGTAAGAGTGGTCTGCTTAATTCAGACACTCTATTCATCACCACCCCCTTTTCTGAATCATTTTTGTCCACCATAAGCGTGGAAGGGTATACTCAGATGTAAGTCCCTAGCTCATTGCACCATCAGGATTCAAGCAAGCCGGGCCGAAGACGGCTGAAATGCCAGAAACCGGTCCCCGGTAGCTTGTTTCCTTCCCAGTATAAGAATTGGCTTGGTAGTTTGGTCTGCCCTGTTCCCATGATGCACTGGGCCAAGGTCAGACTAATTTGCATATAGCCAAGTTCTGAGCTGGGATGGTGCAGTGAGCTAAAAAACGGTGATGGATCAAGCCCTGATCTTTGGACTGGGTAAGAGTGGTCGGCTTAATTCAGACACTCTGTTCATCACCACCCCCTTTTCTGAATCATTTTTGTCCACCATAAGCGTGGAAGGGTATACTCAGATGTGAGTCCCTAGCTCATTGCACCATCAGGATTCAAGCAAGCCGGGCCGAAGACGGCTGAAATGCCAGAAACCGGTCCCCGGTAGCTTGTTTCCTTCCCAGTATAAGAATTGGCTTGGTAGTTTGGTCTGCCCTGTTCCCATGATGCACTGGGCCAGGGTCAGACTAATTTGCCTATAGCCAAGTTCTGAGCTGGGATGGTGCAGTGAGCTAAAAAACAGTGATGGATCAAGCCCTGATCTTTGGACTGGGTAAGAGTGGTCGGCTTAATTCAGACACTCTGTTCATCACCACCCCCTTTTCTGAATCATTTTTGTCCACCATAAGCGTGGAAGGGTGTACTCAGATGTGAGTCCCTAGCTCATTGCACCATCAGGATTCAAGCAAGCCGGGCCGAAGACGGCTGAAATGCCAGAAACCGGTCCCCGGTAGCTTGTTTCCTTCCCAGTATAAGAATTGGCTTGGTAGTTTGGTCTGCCCTGTTCCCATGATGCACTGGGCCAGGGTCACACTAATTTGCATATAGCCAAGTTCTGAGCTGGGATGGTGCAGTGAGCTAAAAAACGGTGATGGATCAAGCCCTGATCTTTGGACTGGGTAAGAGTGGTCTGCTTAATTCAGACACTCTGTTCATCACCACCCCCTTTTCTGAATCATTTTTGTCCACCATAAGCGTGGAAGGGTATACTCAGATGTGAGTCCCTAGCTCATTGGACCATCAGGATTCAAGCAAACCGGGCCGAAGACGGCTGAAATGCCAGAAACCGGTCCCCGGTAGCTTCTTTCCTTCCCAGTATAAGAATTGGCTTGGTAGTTTGGTCTGCCCTGTTCCCATGATGCACTGGGCCAGGGTCAGACTAATTTGCATATAGCCAAGTTCTGAGCTGGGATGGTGCAGTGAGCTAAAAAACGGTGATGGATCAAGCCCTGATCTTTGGACTGGGTAAGAGTGGTCTGCTTAATTCAGACACTCTGTTCATCACCACCCCCTTTTCTGAATCATTTTTGTCCACCATAAGCGTGGAAGGGTATACTCAGATGTAAGTCCCTAGCTCATTGCACCATCAGGATTCAAGCAAGCCGGGCCGAAGATGGCTGAAATGCCAGAAACCGGTCCCCGGTAGCTTGTTTCCTTCCCAGTATAAGAATTGGCTTGGTAGTTTGGTCTGCCCTGTTCCCATGATGCACTGGGCCAGGGTCAGACTAATTTGCATATAGCCAAGTTCTGAGCTGGGATGGTGCAGTGAGCTAAAAAACGGTGATGGATCAAGCCCTGATCTTTGGACTGGGTAAGAGTGGTCGGCTTAATTCAGACACTCTGTTCATCACCACCCCCTTTTCTGAATCATTTTTGTCCACCATAAGCGTGGAAGGGTATACTCAGATGTGAGTCCCTAGCTCATTGCACCATCAGGATTTAAGCAAGCCGGGCCGAAGACGGCTGAAATGCCAGAAACCGGTCCCCGGTAGCTTGTTTCCTTCCCAGTATAAGAATTGGCTTGGTAGTTTGGTCTGCCCTGTTCCCATGATGCACTGGGCCAGGGTCAGACTAATTTGCATATAGCCAAGTTCTGAGCTGGGATGGTGCAGTGAGCTAAAAAACGGTGATGGATCAAGCCCTGATCTTTGGACTGGGTAAGAGTGGTCGGCTTAATTCAGACACTCTGTTCATCACCACCCCCTTTTCTGAATCATTTTTGTCCACCATAAGCGTGGAAGGGTATACTCAGATGTGAGTCCCTAGCTCATTGCACCATCAGGATTCAAGCAAGCCGGGCCGAAGACGGCTGAAATGCCAGAAACCGGTCCCCGGTAGCTTGTTTCCTTCCCAGTATAAGAATTGGCTTGGTAGTTTGGTCTGCCCTGTTCCCATGATGCACTGGGCCAGGGTCACACTAATTTGCATATAGCCAAGTTCTGAGCTGGGATGGTGCAGTGAGCTAAAAAACGGTGATGGATCAAGCCCTGATCTTTGGACTGGGTAAGAGTGGTCTGCTTAATTCAGACACTCTGTTCATCACCACCCCCTTTTCTGAATCATTTTTGTCCACCATAAGCGTGGAAGGGTATACTCAGATGTGAGTCCCTAGCTCATTGCACCATCAGGATTCAAGCAAGCCGGGCCGAAGACGGCTGAAATGCCAGAAAACGGGCCCCGGTAGCTTGTTTCCTTCCCAGTATAAGAATTGGCTTGGTAGTTTGGTCTGCCCTGTTCCCATGATGCACTGGGCCAGGGTCAGACTAATTTGCATATAGCCAAGTTCTGAGCTGGGATGGTGCAGTGAGCTAAAAAACGGTGATGGATCAAGCCCTGATCTTTGGACTGGGTAAGAGTGGTCGGCTTAATTCAGACACTCTGTTCATCACCACCCCCTTTTCTGAATCATTTTTGTCCACCATAAGCGTGGAAGGGTATACTCAGATGTGAGTCCCTAGCTCATTGCACCATCAGGATTCAAGCAAGCCGGGCCGAAGACGGCTGAAATGCCAGAAACCGGTCCCCGGTAGCTTGTTTCCTTCCCAGTATAAGAATTGACTTGGTAGTTTGGTCTGCCCTGTTCCCATGATGCACTGGGCCAGGGTCAGACTAATTTGCATATAGCCAAGTTCTGAGCTGGGATGGTGCAGTGAGCTAAAAAACGGTGATGGATCAAGCCCTGATCTTTGGACTGGGTAAGAGTGGTCGGCTTAATTCAGACACTCTGTTCATCACCACCCCCTTTTCTGAATCATTTTTGTCCACCATAAGCGTGGAAGGGTATACTCAGATGTGAGTCCCTAGCTCATTGCACCATCAGGATTCAAGCAAGCCGGGCCGAAGACGGCTGAAATGCCAGAAACCGGTCCCCGGTAGCTTGTTTCCTTCCCAGTATAAGAATTGGCTTGGTAGTTTGGTCTGCCCTGTTCCCATGATGCACTGGGCCAGGGTCAGACTAATTTGCATATAGCCAAGTTCTGAGCTGGGATGGTGCAGTGAGCTAAAAAACGGTGATGGATCAAGCCCTGATCTTTGGACTGGGTAAGAGTGGTCGGCTTAATTCAGACACTCTGTTCATCACCACCCCCTTTTCTGAATCATTTTTGTCCACCATAAGCGTGGAAGGGTATACTCAGATGTGAGTCCCTAGCTCATTGCACCATCAGGATTCAAGCAAGCCGGGCCGAAGACGGCTGAAATGCCAGAAACCGGTCCCCGGTAGCTTGTTTCCTTCCCAGTATAAGAATTGGCTTGGTAGTTTGGTCTGCCCTGTTCCCATGATGCACTGGGCCAGGGTCAGACTAATTTGCATATAGCCAAGTTCTGAGCTGGGATGGTGCAGTGAGCTAAAAAACGGTGATGGATCAAGCCCTGATCTTTGGACTGGGTAAGAGTGGTCGGCTTAATTCAGACACTCTGTTCATCACCACCCCCTTTTCTGAATCATTTTTGTCCACCATAAGCGTGGAAGGGTATACTCAGATGTGAGTCCCTAGCTCATTGCACCATCAGGATTCAAGCAAGCCGGGCCGAAGACGGCTGAAATGCCAGAAACCGGTCCCCAGTAGCTTGTTTCCTTCCCAGTATAAGAATTGGCTTGGTAGTTTGGTCTGCCCTGTTCCCATGATGCACTGGGCCAGGGTCAGACTAATTTGCATATAGCCAAGTTCTGAGCTGGGATGGTGCAGTGAGCTAAAAAACGGTGATGGATCAAGCCCTGATCTTTGGACTGGGTAAGAGTGGTCTGCTTAATTCAGACACTCTGTTCATCACCACCCCCTTTTCTGAATCATTTTTGTCCACCATAAGCGTGGAAGGGTATACTCAGATGTGAGTCCCTAGCTCATTGCACCATCAGGATTCAAGCAAGCCGGGCCGAAGACGGCTGAAATGCCAGAAACCGGTCCCCGGCACTCTGTTTATCACCACCCCCTTTTCGATATCGGTTCCAGCAAAGCCGAAACGTTTGCTGTTCAAGTGTTAGGTCTCGAATAGCGATCTTCTGCTGTAAGGCTATATAGGCCAAGACATGCAGTGGCGTGCCTCTCGCCTCACCGCCTTCCGGGCCCTGGTACACTCGCGGCACCTCCTGCGTGTATATCTTCAGTTGGGCGGCGAGATAATAAAGTTCAAAGTCTGGTACCGCAAGCCCTCCCTCGTCTTTTGGGCGGGTGAGCGTCGCCAGCGCCACTCTGCATCTGCCCGCCCCCCACAGGAACGTAGTCAGCTGGGGTTTGAGTTGGCGGAAGAAGGAACTAGGGATCCAGATCGGGAGTGTTCGAAAGTAATATAGCAATCACGGCAGGGCAACCATTTTCAACAAGGATATACGTCCAGCTACGGAAAGCGGGAGCGCAGCCCAAAAGGCCATGCTGCCTTTCAACGCTCGCACGCAGCGGCCCACATTCCCCTCTAACATATCCGCGGCCGTATGATATATATATACCCCTAAGTATTTAAGACAAGTCGGTTCCCAGTTAAGCATGGGCCGGTGGTCAGGGCGACTGGTGTCCCTCCATAATGGAAACAGGCCTGTCTTCGCCCAGTTGACCTTTAGGCCCGATATTTCGCCAAATCGCCCTAGCAGTCTTTCCGCTCCTTCCAGCGCTGTTGTGTCATTTTCAAGGAATAACAGCAAGTCGTCGGCATACAGCGATATAAATTGCTGCCCGTCCCTGCTACCTATTCCCTCAAAATGTCTTCCCGTCCGGGCCTCGGCCGCCAGTGGCTCAATCGCTAGTGCGAACAATAGGGGGGACAAGGAGCATCCCTTTCAGGTGCCCCTCTCCACAGGGTATTGGTGCGAGACCAGGGGCCCTATCCTCACTCTTGCCACTGCCGCCGTATACAGGACTCGCGTCCACTTGATATACCCTTCTCCTAGTCCGAAACGTTCCATGACCTTATACAAATAGTCCCATTCTAGACTATCGAAGGCCTTTTCGAAATCTACTGATAGGACTAGAGGCGCCCGGCTCGCAGCTTGCAAGCTCTCCAACAGGCGTGTGAGTCTCCTGATGTTAATCGTCGTATTCCGGGCGGGAATGAAACCATTTTGGTCTTCGTGTACTAGGTCGGGCATATGCTGTAGAAGTCTAGCTGCCAGTATGGAGCTCAATATCTTATAGTCAGCGGTTAGCATGGAGAGTGGCCTATAAGACGCAGGGCTACTGCTTTCCCGACCCGGTTTCAGGAGCGGTATCACTAACGCCTCCCGCATGGAATGGGGCAGGCGACCGACCTGTTGTCCTGGCCTCCTTATAGATCCTTTGGAGTCGTGGCGCTAAGATGTCTAGATACTTTCTATAAATCGCCCTACTAATCGAAGATCTGAACGTGGACATTCTCTTTCTAACTGAAACGTGGCTCAGATCGTCTTCCGGCCCCGACATTGTTCGAGCCCTAACCTCTGGATATCTTTTCCAACATAGGGATAGAGGACCTAAGGTTGGTGGAGGGATCGCCATTCTATATAGGGAACACCTAGTTTGTCGCTTGATCGACAGCGCCATTCCAGACTGCGAGAGCACACAATTCTCCATTACACAATCCTCAGAACTGTCACTCTCTGGTCTCTTAATTTATCGCCCACCTGGCCCGATAGGTCAATTTGTAGAAGGGTTAATCGAAACCATTCTGGAGTCAGCCAGCACGGTCTCTAACTTTATAGTGTTAGGAGACCTGAACCTCCATTTTAACAATCCTTTGGACACCATCGCACTGGAATTAACGAAAGACTTAGCCGCCTGTGAACTAAATTTGATTGTTCGGCATCCCACCCACTCCAAAGGGAATCTCCTAGACCCTATATTTTCCAACGTTGCAGAATTGACCACAGCTGAACCATATCCAATTCCCTGGTCAGACCATATGGTAATCCCTTTTTCATGGAAAATAAATAGACCCAGCTCCATTAAACCCTCCCACAAAGCATTAGGTAGGCGCTGGACGAAATTAGAACCCAGCGATTGGATAGAATCTTTGAAGCAGAATGAACCTCTGGCCAATCAGAACATCGAGAGGGCGAATACAGACTTCAACCGATGGATTGAGCAATCATTGGATAGTGTGCTCCCAAAAAATTGTATCACAAACAAAAAAGGTCCTAATAAACAGCCTTGGTTCAATTCAGACCTAAGGTCCCTTAAACAGGAATGCAAATGGGAGGAACGGCAGTGGCGAAAACACTTCGACGAGGAGAAGAAAAATAAGTATATATCTACCATAAAGAAATATAAATCTGCCCTCAATACAGCCAAATCTAATTTTTACGCTGAAAAAATTGAAAAATCTGCTAATGCTCCCAGAGAGATGTTCAGAATAGTAAAAACTCTGGTAAGAGCTCCAGATCCGCCTTCATCTGAACTATTGCCTGAGGAATCTGGTGCTCATTTCAATGAACTAGCAAGCTTCTTTGCCACAAAAATCCAAAAGATTCTTCTCTCTCTTCCTCCCCTACCCGTGGTTGAATCAAACCCTTCGCTGATGGATGACACTAATTCTATCTTACCTCATCTCGCATTTTTCTCTCCGCTCAGTGCCGAACTTTTACCCCCTCTTTTCAACTCCATAAAAAGCGGTTCCCCACTTGATCCTGCTCCCATGACCATTTTGAAACTGGCCCTACCCCATGTCAGCAAACACATCATTAACCTTGTCAACACTTCACTTGAATCTGGTATAGTACCACAAGATTGGAAGTTAGCCATGGTAAAGGCCCTGTTGAAAAAACCAAACCTCAACCCTGATGATTTCTCCAACTATCGCCCCATCTCTCTTCTTCCTGGCATCAGTAAGCTTACCGAAAAATGGGTGAATAAACAGCTAGCATCTTATTTGGAGACCCATAATTTGCTGCACCCCACTCAAACAGGATTTCGGAAGGGACATGGAACCGAAACAGCCCTGTTGAGGGTGGTTGAGGTCTTCAGGAGGATTTTGGACGCAGGTGGCAGCGCGGCCATTATCCTCCTGGACCTCAGCGCCGCCTTCGACACGCTTAACCACCGTGTCCTTCTAGCCCGCCTTGAAAGGATCGGAGTCACGGGCAAGGCCCTTGAGTGGCTCGGGTCCTTCCTTAGCGACAGAGTCTTTAAGGTTTTCTCGGAAACCAACTGCTCCCTCCCAGTGCCATTACAGTGTGGGGTACCACAGGGTTCCTCCCTTAGCCCCACACTGTTCAATGTGTACATGGCACCTCTAGCAGAGGTAGTAGCCCCCTTTGGAATCCAGCTGGTAAGCTATGCTGACGACACTCAGCTAGTGGTCTCCTTAAATCAGGTGGAACCCCTTCCGACTAATCTTTGCAGCTGCCTGGAGGGGGATGCGAAGTGGATGGATGCGTTCCATCTGAAGTTGAATGGGGGGAAAACTGAGCTGATGCTGCTTGGAAGGAAGGCCACTTTTAATAACTCAACCCTGTGGCCCCCCTGTATGGGGCTTGGGCCCACTCCAAAATCCGAGAAAAAAAGTCTCGGCTTCTGGCTTGATACGGAATTGTCTTTTAAAACCCAGGCAAGAAAGACAGTGGCCACCTGCTTTGGCCTACTGAAGACAATCCGTAAAATTCTCCCCCAGTTACCCGAAACTGCCAAGAAAACCATAGTCCAGTCCCTTATTCTATCAAGGCTGGACTATGGGAATGCGCTTTATCTAGGAGCCCCCACCTCAGTCACCCGACAACTCCAGATTGCCCAGAATTCCGCAGCAAGGTTACTTACTGGTACCAGCCGCCGTACATCAGCTGCACCTTCGTTAAGGACCCTGCACTGGCTCCCAATAAAGGAGCGGGTCCACTTCAAGACCCTCTGTCTGGTCCATAAAACTCTCTATGGGAAGGGCCCTCCCATTTTAAATGATATGGTCAGACCTTATAAACCATCCAGGGATCTTCGTTCAAACCAGTAAAACCTTCTAATAATCCCCAGGACCAACAGGGCCCGAACAGGGGGCCGTCTCTTTTCGCGAAATGCGGCCAAGCTGTGGAATGCTCTTTCCTTACCAGTCCGTCAAGAACCCAGCCTGCTCGCATTCGCAAAAAGTTAAAAACAGCACTGTTCCCTAAGATATAGATAAGCTGGCCCTCTGTACTTTAGGTTTCTGATGTCTATTTCTTCTGTTTAATATCAAGCGCTGGGATGCTTCCGAGTAGCCATACGCTATAGAAAAAACCTTTACAATTACACTTACAATAAAATTCTATGGGTAGCCCATCTAATCCTGGCATTTAGTTGCGGGCCATCTTTTTAACCGCTCCCCTGATCTCTCCTAGGTCAATGTCTCTCCCCAGATCCTTCGCCTGTTCCTCGTCTAGCTGGGGCAATTGGAGGCCATCTAGAAAAACCTCGGTCTCATACTCCCGGTCCCCCGGTTCGCTCTTGTAGAGGCCCTTATAATACTTTTGGAAGCCGTCTAAGATCTCCGTTTGGGAGTAGTGGATGCAGCCGGCTTCATCCTCTATAGCTAGTATAGGGGAGCATCGCTTCGTGGGGTTCGCCAGCCACGCTAGCAATGTTCCGGCTTTGTCCCCCTCCACGTGGGTCCTAAGCATATACGCACGATGGTCGAAGGCGCGAAGCCGTTCCACCTCCACCGCCTCTCTAGCCGAGTTAATTTTATTTATTTATAAAAAAATTTTTTTATTTTATTTATAAAAATTTCTAAAGCGCACAAATACCTTCCGGTGTCTCGGCGCTAGAGTTCGTTAAGATTGCAGAGAGCTCCTAGATAGCTTACTGGTTGAAAAGCCATGTTTTGATGTGCTTCCGAAATATGAGTAGGGAGGAGCTTGATCTAATATTAAGAGGGAGCTCATTCCACAATTTAGAAGCAGCAATTGTGAAGCGCTTATCGCCCCATGTTGCTTTCTTAGTGCGTCTTGGAGGTCGGGGCGGCCAGGTGGTACCCTCTCCGCTTCCCGCAGCTTGGAGTCTGCCTTATTGAGGTCTTCCAGCAACACCTTCCGCTTGCCCACGTATCTCGTTATACACTGGCCCCTCACCACCACTTTAAAAGCGCCCCATTCCATCGGCCTAGTGGCCGTCGTCCCCTCATTATCAGTGAAGTATTGGGTTATACCCTCCTCCAGTGCCGCATGGAACAACGGGTCTTCCAGGGTCTCTGGTCCTAATTTCCAGGTCGGCACTCGAGGCACCTCGTTCGCCCAGGCCAAGTGAACCATTAACGGGTTGTGGTCCGAGATTGTCCTCGTTAGGTACTCTGACCAAGTTATGGCTGGCAACACGACCTGTGAGCATAATATCGCGTCAAGTCGGATGTGAAGGTCATGCAGGCTGGAGAAGTGAGAGTAATCGCGTTCAGTTGGGTGGAGCGCCCTCCATATATCAGTCAACCCCCATCCCTCTTGCCATTCCAATTTGCTGAACAGGGGAGTCCCTCAGTGGTGGGTGGGACCTATCCAGTGCTGTGTCCGCTTTGGAGTTAAAATCCCCTCCCATCAGGATCGGGCCCGCCAGGAAGTGTGCCAGTGTCCCCGATAATCCTGTTAGGAAGGCCAGCTGTTCCGTGTGTATACGCTACACAGGACTATGTCCCTACCTCTCAGCCTACCTTCCACCGCCACGTATCTCCCCTCCAGGTCTATTAAGTGTCGTGTTGGTTGAAAAGGTGTGCCCGCCCTAACCCATATCAGAGCGCCCCTAGCATACGCTGAGTAAGAAGTGTGAAAGACCTGACCCCTCCATCTCCTCTGAAGTGCCGTCCCTTCCTGCTTCGTGAGATGTGTTTCTTGCAGCAGCGCGATATGGATCCCCCTTCGAATTAAGTAGGCGTGTACCTTATGTCTTTGTAGCATCGTGTGAAGGCCCCGCACATTCCAGGTTATACACTTCAATACATTAGTATTAGCCATTATCCCTTTGTTCAAGTCGCTGTCTCACATCAAATCCCAGCCCCTCGCGGATAGTGTCCCCCCCCAAACTCCACTAGGTATTACGAACTTTCCATTTCCCTGACTTCCCGGTATCAATAGTCGCCAAACGTGGAAAAGGTCCCCAACAGTGTGCCCCCTCCTCCCCCCCAGAACAGGCCCCAATATTAGTGTATCAGATCCCATCCAAACTTATGCAACTTTCCAAACAGTGTTGCTACAACACGGTCGTAACCATGGATGCCTTAAGGCTAGTGGAGCGTGGCCAAGACCAGAATGGCGCCACGCAGGCTCTTCCCCCGCACCCTCCCTTAGGTCCCCCATAATTAGCAGCAGGCTTAGAACCCAGTTCGCAGTCCCCGGTCATCATACTCTTTAGTTCGGGAAGTTCTCGTTGGCAATCCTGCCCACTACCTGCCAGCCCCGAGTCAAATATTCAGGATCACCTCCGATGTCTGTGGCGTCACCATCGGGCCCTTGGTGCTGTGCATCCTGTACCTCGTCCCAAAAGGTCTTAAGCTTGGGGCAGGAAAATAACATATGAACTAGATTAGCAGCTACCACAGCGCATTTAGGACATTTTGTGCGATCTGCAAAATCAGGATTAGGGGACCACCTAGAGATTCTTTCAGGAGTATAATAGAGCATACAGGTTGTTCTAAACTGCTGTAGCCTAAGACTAGAAGATCTTACTAGCTTGTTGATATTAGAGAAAGAGTTCTCTATTTGTTTCAGAGTAACATTGAAGCCAAGTTGGGCCCCCCCATTTCTCCATTAATTTAGGCAGGTCGTTTGTTTTATATTTTGATAATAGTTTATAGGCCCCACTAATAACTGATTTAGTTTTTTTCAGAATATAAACATGTTAAAATGTCACAATCTATGATACTTCAAATCTTTTTTTTATTAATTAGAAAATCATGGATCTGTAGATATTGATATCTAGCAGTTTCCGGTAAATCATATGTAAGTTTAAGCAAATTAAAGTCAGCAAATCCCTGTGGGCCATATAAATCGGCCAAGGTATTGACTCCCTTCTCAGCCCATATGTTATTAATATTGTCAGAGAATACTCTTGGGAGACCTGGGTTGCCCCATAGTGGTAGCTTCGGGTGAAAAAATGAAGTCCTGCAATATGTCAGTACATTCTTCCATATCTTTATTATGTCCCTGGCTGTCTTAAACCTTACCCTCTTGAAGTAATTGGGATCGTTTGCTCTAAACAAAGACATGTTTGATTCTTGCTTCAACATGAGGTGATGAAAAAATATGGTTCCTTCCTTATGAAGTAAAGAGCGTAATCGTAAAAAAACGAAGACCAAAAATACAACATAAAATATGGGAAATTAAGCCCTCCCTCGCTCGTAATATTTTTCAAAGATTTCAACGATCTTCTTGCTTTTTTGTAGCCCCAAATAAAGCTATTTAAAACACCATCCAATTGTTGAAAAAAACGGTTGTTCAGTGCTAGTGGGATAGATCTGAATAAATATAGGAACTTAGGTAATACCTTCATCTTAATGAGATTAATTCTGCCGATGATATTCAGAGGTAGCCTATGCCATTTCTTTAAGAGTAGAGCAGTAGATTTGATTAGCTCATTATAGTTAATGTGGTTTATTTCTTGTATTTTAGCCGTAATTTTGACACCAAGATAGGTAGCTACCTTGCAGATCTCCGGAATGGCCGTAGAAGGGGAATAATTGGCAACAACTTGCGTCTTCTGTATATTAAGCCTGTAACCAGACACTTTCCCAAATTTAATAGCCTCTAGTATAATTCCTTTTAGGGCCTCATTTATATTAGGTGTATAAACGGCAATGTCATCCACATATGCGGTCAGTTTAAGCTCTTGAGAGCCAGAGTTAAAGGGCACAATCAAATTTTGGGAGTTAAGAGCCATTAAAAAAGGTTCCAAAGAAAGAGCAAATAAAAGGGGTGAGAGAGGGCAGCCCTGGCGCGTGCCACGCAAAATTGGAAAATCCGAGGAGATTAGACCATTATAGCTGGTGCAGGCGATGGGATTATCGTATAGGGCCTGTATGCCCCTCAAAAACTTTCCACTAAACCCTATTTTGGACAGCGTGCTCCAGAGATAGTTCCACCCCACTCGATCAAATGCTTTTTCTGCATCTAAAAAAATCATGCCTAGTGGGGTGGATTCTATCTCTGCAACATCAAAGGCCATAATAGCCGTGTTTACATGTGAGGTAGTTATCTCCCAGAGATAAAACTGTGTTGCTGTGTATTAACAAGTTGAGGCATAATAGGTACCAGTCTAGTTGCAAGAATTTTGGCAAATATTTCTGCGTCTGTGTTTATCAGTGAAATTGGTCGGTATGACCCTCTCTCTTCCTTTGGTTTATCTTTTTTTAGAAAAAATATTATTTTCGCCCTATTCCATGATTTAGGTGCTTTTCCATCCGTTCCTACTGACTGCATAACTTCTAAAAGTAACAGGTCTAGTTCGGGTAAGCAGGCCTTATATAGCTCCAGCGGAATGGTATCTTCCCCTGCTGCTTTACCCACGGGCAAGAAGTTAATAGCCTGATGTAGCTCTATCATAGTTAAATCATCAGACAGAGAGATCAGGTCTAAACTATCAGCTGTGCACAGTGCATATTCCTCGATATAATCCCGTATAAGGTCAAGATCTGGCTGATTCTCTGGGGTATATAGGGTTTTATAAAAACCAGCAAATTGCTCTAGCACTTCCTGTGGTTTGTTATATATGTTGTTGTCTGACCCCCGGATGTTAGAAATTAAGGAGCCTGCTCTGGATTCAGCCACTTTATAGGCCAAAATGCGGCCAATCTTGTCCCCCCCCTCGTATTGCGCTATTTTATATTTGTGGATGTTTGCACTGTGTTTCTGGTAAAAACTTTTCTTTGCGTCGTTTTTTAATGCACTAAGTTTAAGATTAATATCCGTAACAGTTGGCAAGTTATGTCGAAGTGCCAGAGCCAGCTGCTCTTCTTGATTAGTTATTTGTGATATTACCAAAGCTCAGCATTGCTTAAGTTCGGCATTTTGTCTAAACACATAAGCCTGTGTAAAGCCCCTTATGCTCGCCTTGCAAGCATCCCACACTATATGACACGAGGCCGAGTTCTTATTAATACTAATAAACTCGGCAAGATGAGCTTTCAGCTGCGAGATATAAGATAAATCTGAGATAAGATATCTGGGAAAGGAAAACATTCTAGAAGGGGCCGTGCTGAGTGGTGTAAAAAAATGATATAATTATAGCATTATGGTCAGAGGAGATGCGAGGGCAGAGGGTCATGGAGCAGGTCTTTAATAAATTGTCGCTGACTAGAGCCATATCTAATCTGGAGCATAATTTGTGAGGTGCCGAATAATATGTATACCCAGATCGACTTGGGTGTAAATGTCGCCAGGCATCTTTAATACTATGTATACAACAAATATCTAATATGGCTGCCCTAGTCTTATGCATCCGTTGATGACTATTGGGTCTAGTTGTGTCCAAATTATAATCCATAATGCAGTTGAAATCGCCCATAATTATAATTTCCCCCACCCAGTCCAGGAGTTTAATGTTCAATTGGTCAAAAAGCATTGGTTCATCTGTGTTTGATCCATACACTGCACATAATACAAATATATTGTTTTCATACTTAAGCTGAACTATTGCCCATCTGCCATCCTTGTCGTAAGCGGTCTGCATCACTTCAGCCCTAACTCGCCTGTCCTTGAGTATAGCAACCCCTCTTATAGGTGCCCCAGCAGACGAGCAGACCATAATTTCGTATCCTATTTGATTAAGTAGTTTCCTATCTTTCCAAATGAGATGTGTTTCTGATAGCAAACAAAAATGCGGTTTATATAATTTTAGCTCTTCAGAAACCAAGGATCTCTTGCCTTTGCAATTCAAACCCGCTATATTCCAAGCTAAACATTTTATTTCATGCATTTATAAAATAGCAAAAGCATCGATCCCAGCTCCCAATTAACAATTGACCATTGATAATTATATATAAAGAAAAGCAAAAAAGGGGACAAGAACATCGTAGATTCTCGATTTCTCAAGCAATTAATACCACATCTAATGTACTTCACATTCAGTACCATAATGTCCATGTCCTGTCCATCTTCAATCAAATCCCTGTCAGCCTGTAAACTTGTTTTAGCAGTTTTCCCCTCAACCACCCCCCACCCACCAAGACCTACGGAGAAGGTCCACCCCCCCTTACCCCCCCTGGTACCTACCCCAGCCGGGGAAGAACCACCCTTCAGCTTCAGCTGCCGTTGGAGAGGCAGCTCGTGTAGAGGATCGCCCCTGCGGGCCCCGACCCTCCCCCCTTCCTTGTCGTGAACCAGAATAGACCTACACAAAAACAGCAACGGAAAAAAGTAGCCTCAACATCGACAAATTAGAATTGACCCTCCAGACAGCTGCTTTTTAACTTCCCAGCCGCCTCAGCAATTTATCAACCCCCTTAAAAAAAAACAGGAAAAAGTAGAAGGAGCAGAAAAAGAGGGGAAAGAGTCCCTACATAACTCTTATGTAAATCTGTCTCTAATTTTTATCTGAGTTAATATTGGCTAAAAAGGCTTCAGCCTCCTTAGTATCGTTGAGAAAGTATGTTCGCCCATTTTTGATAACTTTGAGGCGCGCAGGTTCTTGCAGAAATACCTGGACGCCACAAGCTTTGATGGGATCTATCAGTTTGCGGAGATGCCACCGTCTGTCCATGGTATCCTTACTTAAGTCTGAGCGAGTGAAAAGCGACATCTCCCCGACCAAGATTGGGGAGTTAGGACGTGCTCTCTGCCAGACTGCCTGGCGCAAAAGAAAATTCCCAAAATAGATTAAAAACGGACGTCTTTGTTTCTCTGAAATAATGGCAGACGATGGGCCCGTTGAATGTGTGAGTCCCAATCCCAGTCGGCCAGGTCGGGGAAAGCCTTCTTGAGTATACCAACAACATAAGCCCTAGGGTCTGAACCCACCAATTTTTCCGGGATCCCAAATAATCTCAGGTTAGAGCGTCTTTGTCTGTTCTCCAAATCTTCAACTTTCCTTTGAAGTCCAGAAATCTGATCGTCGTGTTTCTCGGTTGCCGCGGCCACCTTAGTGGTGGTCTCTTCCACCTCCACCAGCCGCTGCTGTAGCTCAGTTGTTTCTTGCGAGATCCCACCGATTTTGGCCGTGAGTTCAAAAAGAGAGGACTGCATCTTATTGTTATCTTCCCTCAATTGGAGGTAATATTCTTGCGCCTCTGCCCATTGATTACTTAATATTTGTAGTATTTCATCCAAAGGTGACTGGTTGGCCACTGCGAGTCCCGAGACAGATCTTGGTGGCGCTTCTGAATAGTTGCCCTCGGGAGCCGTTTTAGATGATGGTACAGTAATGGGTTCGGTGGGTGGCATCTGATGCTTACTGACAGAGGCCGATGTGTCTACATTGACCGAGTCCCCTGCCGGTACTAGTGATAACTCAAATGATCTGGAAGTAGTAAGGCCCCCTGGTCCCTTTACAGTTGGTTCCGCTGGCTGTTCCACCGGCTGTGGACTAATAGTGTTGAGCGTAATGTTCGTAGGGGTTGTTTTGTCTGGAGAGGATCCTATGGACATAGGGTCCGGAGGACTCGCCCCGGAGAGTCTTAATGCCATGGTTTTGACTAAGCCCTTTGCTTCTATCCATTTTCTCAGTGGGCTCTTAACCTGTTGGGATTTTGTTTGCGTTTGCCTGTTGTTACTTTTAAGTCTTATTGACGTTCCACAAACCTTACTCCCCTTTTTGGTTTTTTGCTTATTTTTAGCCTTGCAGATCCCCCCCCCACCGGGGGGTTAGATCTGCTATCATTAAGGTCCTCGTCAGATTAAGCCTCGTAGTCTTCATAAGAGTCCAATTCAATATCCGTATCGATATCAACCATTCCATCTGTTTGCCCCATATGCACTTCAGTCTCTGGTTGTTTTTCAGGGGGGATAACCTCCTTGATTTTGACAAAGATGGCCTCATCCGTCTCATTCAAAGGTAGGGGGACAGTTCTTATATCTACGTCCTGTGCTGTGGGTGAATTAATGCCCCTCACATTCCCCTTACATGGGGCTCGGCCTGAGTTATCTGACATCGACACCGAGGCCAGCAGCCCGGCTGTTGACGGGTTGATTCGTACTTCCACTTGTATTGCAGTGGTGCCGTGGTCTTTAGATGTAGAGAGGGACCCTTCCTGAATAGAGCTTGAGGGTGAAGTAGCTAGGGTAGATTCATGGAGGTCACTCATAGAGGTAGTTGCTAAAGGGCCCAAACCGCCTTCACTTGCTTCTATCAAAACCCCCGTTTTAGCTGCCTGCTTAGCCCCGGCCTTAATTGATTTAGGATGCAAGTTTTTAGCGTCTTTACCCGATATTGGGGGTTTCAGTACCTGCTTGCCTTTGCCCTGCGCCTGGTCTCCTGCTTGATTCTGTTTTTTGGAGGTCGATACTGGTTGTGCCGGTAACCGCTCCGTATCTCTTGCACTGTCGCTTTCTCTGCCGTTATTATCGCCATGAGCAGCGGCATCACCCACCTCCTCAGCATCGTGGTTTTCTGTGACCGGCTCCTCAGTAATTGATGACGGTAAGCTTACTACAGGAGCTACCGTGGAGAGAGTCGAAGTAACTTGTTTGTTGCTCCTGGTTGTTCGAGGGGGGTTCGGGCCCTTGGGCGACATCTTGCTCCGCCGCCGCCAACCACCGATGGTAGCAGCACGGAGGCTCAGGCCGATCCAGTTGAGGCCCGAACCACCGATCCAAACACGGAGCACACGCCGAAGGAGACTTGCCGGGTCTGGAAAGCTAAGCATCGGCGTCCTGTCGCGTAGCTCCGCCGCTGCATGTCTAGAGCCCTGCTGCTCCCAGTTTCTTGAAAGCGGAGCCTCCTAAAGTTGGTAAAGAAGATATCGACGCTTTTGTAAAAGCAGGAGCGTTCCGATATATGCCGCTACCGCCACGGTAAATAGATAAATGTTGAAATTTTCCTTAACGCTTCAGCGGCGTTCATTGTTTTCTCAGCGTGCGATAAATTCACTGCATTTCCAATCGCAAGGTCACTGTTCTCGAAAAAAAGGAAAGGAGAGGGTCAGAGCCTCTCGGACGAGCCGCTAGCGCGGATCCTCACTCCGCCATCTTGGATCCGCCCCTCGGGCGTTGGATCTCAGTTGTAGGGATCGTCGCGTTCCCAGCCACAAACTTCTCTGGATCGCCGCTGGATCACCGCCCAGACCGTCTTTCCGCTTCGTATATGCGTTCTTCTGCAAACCTCCGTGGGTCACTCGGGTCAAGACCGATCCACGGCCCGGTAGCGGTCTAGCGGTGCTCTCCTCTGGTCCCGTCTTGCGTCCTACTGGTAGGGCGGGTTCGCGATCTGCGTCTTCGTGCCTCTACTGCTCCCGAGCCCCGCTCGGTACCATGCACCGATCGATTGTCTTTCCTGTTTTAGGGGCGCTCGGGCGCTTCCTTGGGATTGATGGCGGTCGACTTCTCCCCCGCCGATGGCTCGAGATTCGGCCTCCCACCCCTTCGCCTCTTACAGGGGGGGTCTTGAGTCAGCCACTCTCCAGGGCGTTGGCCAGGGCGTCTCGCCCTTGCTGATCTACTCCACTCCTTGGTTCTTCACGGGCCGCAGGTCTGTGCGTCTTTGGACTCCACTCCTCTGCATGACTCATCAGCCCGGGTCACTCCGCCATCTTGTCTAGTCGCTGTTCTCGGGCTAGCCGGCTCAGTGGGCAGGAAACCCTCTCGGTATTTGTCATCTGGGTCCACCGCTGGGTCACCGAACCGTGGTTGGCGGTATTAACCGGAGTCGGGGCTTCGGCTCTCTCAGAGGGAGAGCTGGTTCCGCTGCTGGTCGACTTTTATCACACCTCGGCCGCCATTTTGGGAGCCTCTTTGTTCCAAGTCGTTTCAATTCGGATCGTTCCTCCGGTGTCAGATCTCTGGTAATCGGCTCCGTCGGCGGTTCCCCGTGCGCCCCTTGACTTCACTCGTTAGCGCCCCCGGTTTTCCAGGGCCGTCGTGGGTTTTTCCGCTCCGATTTTCAGGATTTCTGTGGGGATCGGGCGCGGAGCTCCGAGCTCACGCCGCCATTCCCTCCAGCGTCCAAGCCACGCCCCCTTCAAAAACATTCATACTAAATACATTGACATTTCATCTTCTAACATTTGTAGTTTCAACAGAGCAGGTCTACACTGTCTCAGTCCCCATTTCTTCAATAGCAATATTAAATATTTTTTCCGGGGAAGTGAGTAAAATTTACAAAATAAAATACAATGTATCGTAGACTGCTGAGAAACATCATCACAGGGGCACAAGATCAGACTTTTTGACCAGATATTTGTTTCTGGAAACGTGATCAGTCTAAAAAAGCTATACTCCCCTAAATCGCGTTAATAGCATCCGACTGTAACTACTCTGAGTAAGGGTTAAGTATTGCTGCAGGCCAGGTCCGTGCAAGATTAATTGATTCTGTAGGAGAGGGACCTTTTTTCCCTCTAGCTGCCAATGTTTATTCTCTAATAACGCAAGGCTGATTTCTTTCAATTTTTTCCTTGAGATTGAAGTTAAAGAAGTAGGGGAATCAAAGTATTCGGGGTGTCCGATCTCTATTCAAAAAACCCTTACCGTATGCAAACCAATCAATTTTGTGGACCCCCTGGAGCTTTAAACAATCCTGGATTATTTCCCTATTAAGCTCAGTTTCATTAGAGGTCCATACCTTGTGCCACAACAAGACAGGGCTTACTTTAATAAGGTCCGAAAAATAATCCAGTCCTAATTCCTTATGACATACATATGTAGATGTTGAGTTAGGAACGGCTAATAGAAACCGGAGGAAAGCATTTTCACATGATTGAATTTCACGGATATCTGCAATTCCCCATATACCAGCTCCGTATATTGCGGTAGACACACATTTCGATTTGTAGATATCCACCAAAATGTGTACCGGCCGCCCCCCAAGTTTATTTGCAAAATGTCTAACCGCTCCAATTGCACGGGAAAAGGCTAATTTCCTTGTGTTGGCCGCAGACGACCAAGTGCCCTTTATGTTAAAAATGATCCCTAGATAAGAAAATGTATTAGTTAATTCTATCTTTGACGTCGCTAAAAAGGTATTGCATTGGACATTTATCTTTAATGAACAACACATACTAAAAGTTTTTCCAATGTTCATTTTTAAACCTCTGATTCCCATATAATCAGAGAAGGTGGTAAGCGCTCTCTGAAGGCCCACTTGAGTCCTGGCCATGATTACCGAGTCATCTGCATACAGTAAGATAGGGGCTTGGCTTCCTCTGATTTGGAGGAAGTCCAGTTTTTCTCATGTGAGATGGTTGGCCGCGCTATTTATATAAAGATTAAATAAAAAGGGCGAGAGAATGCAGCCCTGACGGACTCCTTTCTTTATGGGGAAATTAGATGTACATTCACACTTAATTCCAAAACGTACTTTTGCACCAGCCCCCGATACAGTTCTTTAATGAAATTCAACATGTTAGGTTCAATACTAAGTTGTAACAAGGTATCCCATAAAATTTCATGACTCAGGCAATCAAATGCCGAACTCAAGTCGACGAATGTTAAAAATAAATTGCACTTTTTTGCAACCACGTGTTTGCCTATTACTATAGCCAAATTTAGCCCTTGTTCCACAGTGCCTAATCCTGCTTTAAAACCATACTGGAACTTTGAAAGAGCACCTGTTTCTTCTGCCCACCTCTGTAGCCTGTTTAAAATGACTCTACCTGCCACTTTCATCAGGGAATCTAATAAAGAAATAGGCCTATAGCACTTTGGGTCATTTCGGTCCCCTTTTTTAAAAATTGGGACCACAATTGCCTCTTGCCAAGTATGAAGAAACCCTTTTTTATTGATACTTTTAAGGACATTAGTCAGAAGGGGCGCCCATAGTTTAGTGTTGGACTTATAAATATCTACCGGAACTCCGTCCGGCCCAGCGGCTTTACCTGCCGAACTTTCTGCAATTGCTAATTCAACTTCAGGTAAGGAAAATTCAATATCTAATGGGAACAGACCCTGTAAGTTAATGTCCATTATTCCAAGAGTTTCAATATACCTAGAATCTTCTTGCTCATCTTTTTTATATAGTTCATTGAAATGGTTTACCCAGGTACCTTCATTTATAACAATCTCTATGGAATCTGTTTCTCTATCGGCAAAGAAAGGGGCATTTACCGCCTTTCTAAAGGCAATATTGTCTTTCAGAATACAGGCTTGATGTAACGCACACCACGCCTCCTGCTTTAGTTCCATTTTCCGATTTTTCATTGCGGAGTAATAAGTAAGTCTAGCCTTTCTTATCTCAGAAACATTTTTTGGTTCTCTTTTTAGAGTCATCTTTAGAACTGAATGCGCTTTACTACGCGCTGAATTGAACCAGCCCTCCACCTTAGTTCTCGGACCTTTCCTTAATATTCCAGTTAGAGCTTTGCAAATTTCCTCAGAGATGTTCTGGAAAGCTACAATGACTAAAGCACAATCAGCGTTATCTGATAGGCAGGTCATAAAATCTTTATACTGGTTTTTTATTAAACTTTCAAGAAAGGCAGTGGGCTCTACTCTGTTTCATTTTAAAGAGTAAACATTTAATTTTGCTAAGGTTATCCTATAATTGTAAAGGTTATCGATTACATCTTTGTTCTTACTGTTTCTCGAGTTGAAGTTTAAAGAAAGGCTAATAGGAAAATGATCACTTATTGCAATGTCTCCTGTTTTAAAGCTGAGAACATCGCAAAAGTGACTGTTGGATACCAAGGCAAAATCTATCACTGAACTACACCCCCTACTATTAAAGGTGGGTAAAAAAGCAGCCTTGCAAATCCCCGATCCAGCTTAAATAGTAAGTTATTAAGAAGGTTCCCATTAATGGAATGCTCAAAATGGGTGCAAGGGTCACCCTTAAGGTTATTCAGCCCACAAATACCTGAATAACTATGAAGACATAAATGGTAATTAAAATCTCCCATCAGTATAACACAATTCCCTGCCTGGCTTTTTTCTGATTTTGTGAGCTTTGTAAAAGTTCATCAGGTTCATCAAAAACCTTGTTTGTTTCAGCCTTTGGGATATTATTATAAAGGTTAATCAAGGTAACAGCTTGATTACCTCCCATTGTAAGTAGCAAGGATTGATAATAGTCCGATCCCGTATTATATTTCTTGACCGTAACATTTGCGGTGTTAGATATATAAGTGCAAAGACCCCCTAAATTTCTACCCCTCCTTGACAGCTTGGCGGGTGAAAAGAAAGTACGAAAACCATTAATATGGATTTCATCCCGCTCCCAACATTCCTGTAAACAAATCATTGAAAAATTATCTATGAAAGGCAGGGACGCTGGTTCCTTAAGTTTATTCGATAAGCCCGCTACGTTCCAGGATAGTAGGATAGTATTATCACCCTCAACTGCAATCTTACTTAAAGCATTTTCCTTTTTTAAAGCAGCTAAGCTGCTGCCACGGGATATTGGGCCAAAGCATGCCTCTATGTCCCGTTGATAATCTAACATAACTTGTTCTTGGTCAACAGCTGGTGTTATAACCGTCAAATTACAAGGAGTCCCTACACCGTACTCAGTAGTGTTAAGGTTGTTACTACCCCCTTCTCCTAATGCAGTGCATATACTTAGGTGGCCCTCACCAAGGTTACCCACTGCATCGCTTTTCTTTGTTATATCATGAATCTTTAAGTGATTTTGGTTGCCTTGTCCCTCATTAATACCAATTATTTTCTCTTTGGTCGACTGTAGGTAGTCCACCATTTCTTGGCAGCGGAACCTATTTTCAGTGGGTACATCTCTCCAGCTATTTGTTTGTCCATACCCCCCATTTTCCGTTCTAACCCGGGCGTGGTGCATAACTCGAGTCCAGTTGCCTTCACAGTCGGGTAGATAAATCAATGGATAAAAATATTAAAGTAGTCGGGCTTCTATAGATGGCCATGTATTTTGGTTTCTCCCAGTGCAAATGTGTTCCACCATGCGCGGGTCCTTCAAATTGACCAACACACAGTCAACTGGAATTGTTTTTGTACCATTCCCCACCCATGCAACTCTACGTACCATTAGAATTTTGCTCGTAATGTGTGGGGGTAAGGGTCGATTGTTGTTAAGCCAGTGTGATACCTTGTTCTTCAAGGACATAAAAGATTCCTCGTGGGGTTTCTTAATTCTGGGACTCCCGTCAAAAAGACTAAGTATGGACTGGTTTCTGGTGGTAAGTTAATCGTAAGTCCCCCCTGAGGTGCCCCCACTGGCAGGCCCACTCTAAGATCTTTAGAAAGAACATTAGATGGCGTTATTCCTCTTCTAGGAGGCTGGGTGGGTCCAGGTGATTTTACCGGGGATTTCCTCATCGGTGGCTTTGGGTTATTTACATTCGGATGCTGGGCAGGAAGCGGGGATTTACCAATTACTTGTACATCGGGCGCAGAACATGACGGCGCAGGGTATAACATCTTTGCCTTCATAATATCTGGTAGGCCCCTGGTAATCAAATCCAGCTGAGAAAGCTGGTATTCAATGCATGAAAGTCTAGTTTCCAGGGGTGTAAGGGAAGATTTGAGCAATGCCCCCAGTTTTTTTAATAGTGGGTCATCCTCTTCCTCTATGCTAGCTGCAATATTTACTACACCTCCGGAAACTGAGTCTTCACTCCGTAAGTCCGATAACGGAGAGGCGTGCCTATTCTGGGTAATCCACTCATTATCCCCCTTTTGCTTATCAGATATATCACTAATACCCGTGCCTTTGGCTACTTTCGGTTTTCTACCTCCCGTAATGGTGGTGTTAACCCGTTTTCTCTTTGGTATTGCACCCTCCCGTCTCTCCCGTAATTGCCGAGTGTTAGTTTCTTTTGGCGAACTAACCCTTATTATTTCTGGGGTAGCCTCTAGTGCTGTGGATAAGTGTGATTCAATCGCAAACTGAATGTGGGGCTGTTCCTGGGAACTAGGCATACTATGTACAAGTGCTTGTACTTCAGTAGTGTTAGCTCTTGCAGTGTGCTCTGGAGTGTGGGCAGTCGAAAAGTGACCCCTAGATGATCTTTTAGCCATAGCCAGGTCTTGGGACACCCTACGTTCCATTAGAGTAATCCCTTGGTCTATTACAGAGTTTGCTCTTGTAATAAAATTGTCCAAAGTACCTGTTAGGAGGGACCCCGCAGTAGTGGCTTTACTCCTGTTCTCCGATGTGAACACATTGTTATACACAGATTCTAGACAGAGCTTACTGCTGTACCAACATACATACAATTTCCTCGGGGCAGACGAAAAAGGGATGGCCCGGTTTGGTCTTTCTCAGTTTAGAACGGCCTAAAACGGGCCCGGGCTTGGCCCGGCGCGTGCCCGCGTGCGTCCCGCAAATCGCGGATATGGGCGTGACTAAATACAAGAGGGTAGTGGGCGGGAAGAGGCTCCAGCTGCGGCGGATGACAGTGCGCTATGACTGCTGGTCCTCGCAGTCCTGCGCCGTATGTTGATTCCAAAGTCCTGCCCAAGTCGGCAAAAGTTACTATACACAAGTGGTCCCTAATGGGCAGAGTTAAGGCACAGATACCACCACGAACAATGGCCGCGAGCCGTTAAGTGTTGTACGGAGGTTGGGGGCGGGAAGAGGCCCCAGCTGTGGTGGATGACAGCGCGCTATGACTGCTGGTCCTCGCAGTCCCGCACCGTATGTTGATTCCAAAGTCCTGCCCAAGTCGGCAAAAGTTACTATACACAAGTGGTCCCAAATCGGCAGAGTTAGGTCACAGATACTACCACGAACAATGGCTGCAAGCGGCTCCGGCGAAGCGGGGGCCGCGAGCCGCTAAGTGCTGTAGGGAGGTTGGGGGCGGGAAGAGGCCCCAGCTGCAGCGGATGACAGCGCGCTATGACTGCTAGTCCTCGCAGTCCCGCGCCGTATGTTGATTCCAAAGTCCTGCCCAAGTCGGCAAAAGTTACTATACACAAGTGGTCCCAAATCGACAGAGTTAAAGCACAGATACCACCACGAACAACGGCTGCGAGCGGCACCCACCAGAGGCAATTCCGAAGAGTATTGCGGGGTTTGGGGTATATTTTTTTTAAACAGCGTCTCCAGCACTTTAGTGCTGTAATCTGTAGTACCGAGCTATAGGGAACTTTCGTCGTATGATCCAAGAGTTTTGCCAGCAATAGCTTGGGACTTTGGCTGGGCTCCATTAGAAAGGTCCCCTCAGCATCTACTCCTTCCAGCCATTGGGCCAGCCATTGCAGCTGGGCAGCCAGTTGCTAGAGCTCAAAATCTGGCACCCCCAGGCCTCCCTCCTCTATGGGGAATCTCAAAGTTTGAAGCGACACTCCTCACCTTCCATCTCGCCAGATCAAGTCTCTCATCAGGGAGTCCTGGCTTCGGAACCATCTGAGGGCATGAGTACCGGCAGGTTGGCAAAATAGTATAGCAGGTAACATGACCATTTTAGCTAGAGAGATTCTAGCCATTATCGGAAATTGCCGTGTGCACCAAAACAGTACCCTGGACATAAGTGATCAAAGCGCTCTGTCCAGGTTACCTTCTCTTAGATCCTCCAGTGAATGAAAAACCTGGATACCTAGGTATTTGAACGTGTCTGATGCCCAATTAAGATCTGCGGGTAGGTTGAGGAGGTCCAATCACTGGAAACAGGTATTTTTACATTTATTGACCCGCAGGCCCGTCAGTTCCCCAAATGCCTCTAGGAGTTTCTGTGCCTTTTTGGATGTCACACAGGTAAACCATTAGGTTGTCCGCATAGAGAGAGATGATATGTGTTCCCCCCTATTGCCAATCCCATACCTTCCCCTCCCTGTCGGAATAATTTGGCCAGGGGTTCTATCGCCAAGGCAAATAAGAGTGGTGACAGGGTGCATCCTTGACGGGTGCCTCGCGATATCCAGTATTGGGATGAGATGTTTTTACCAGTCCTGACCCTCGCCGTAGGGAGCGAGTAAAACTATCACCCGCATTCCACCCAGCCTTCTCACATATCTAAACACCTCATAACCGCGAGCAGGTAGTCCCAGTCCATAGTGTCAAAGGCCTTCTCTAGGTCGACCAACAAAATGGCGGCCTGTTGAAGGGCTCGCGTCTCCGGGTGGTATAGCACCAAGTACAACCAACGCAGATTGTAGGAGTTATTACGGGAGGGTATAAACCCATTTTGATCAGTGTGAATTAGGCTCTGCATGGGCGGGAGTAATCTAAGCACCAATACCTTACTAAGTATTTTCAAATCAGTATTGAGCATGGTGAGGGGCCTATAGTCCTTAACCTCGGTGTCAGAGGATGCAATCTTAGGGAGCAGAATCACCAATGCATCCCGTGTGGTTTCCGGCAAATAGCCTAACTGGAGTGACTCCACATACAAGGTTACCAGTCTTGGAGCCAATTCAGGCTAATATTTCCTATAAAATTCCACTGGAAGGCCATCCGGCAGGAGTTTTCCCACCTGCCATAGCGGCAATAGCTCTCCAAACCTCTTGCAGGGTCACAGGCCCCCCCCCAACTCCTCTCTAGCATCTGCATCCAGAGTGGGGAGGTTTAGCGGGTCTAAAAAAGCCCTTACATGTGCACCAGGGACCAGGGGGGCAGCATAGAGAGTCTTTCCTAGGTCAAGTACGGTTATGCCAGCTGTGGTCCGTGTATGCATAATTAGAGACCCATGTGTTTCCGGCCTAATCAACCTAGCCCACAGGTGGCCTGCTTTCCCCTCATCCCCTGCACTTTATCTATGTTTGTGCTATAATCATAGTACCTAAGTCTCTCCAAAGTTTTGTTGTATTGCGTGCGTTTGTTCTGGAGGCAGGTGTGAGCCTGCATGTCCTTTCCCTGGAGGTTATCGAACGCCTGTATTTCTCCCTCCTTGGCCAACAAGTCCAGGTGGAGATCCCTAAGCACACCTACAGTTTGCCCCATGCAATGACCCGCACCACCACCTTGAACACCTCACACTGTATCAATGCTGAGGAAATGGAGCCCTCATTTTAGACAAAATACACGCTAATGAAGGAGTGCAGAGTGTCGGCGAACGGCACATACTCTAGGGACATAGGGTTAAGTCTCCATATAGGTATTGGGGTCTGTCTCCGTTTTGCCGGTATGCCAGTAACAGTGGGCTATGGTCAGAAAGGGTCCATTCGAGATATTCCGTATGGGTAATGGAATAACTGGGGGTGGGGAAACACCAAAAGTCTTCCAGTTGTATATGCAGCTGATGCATTGGGGAGTAAAAGGAATCTTCTTGTGTCTCCCCATGTTGGATCCTCCAAATATCCTTCAATCCCCAGTGGGTGATCCATTCCCTCAGTCCAGCTGCCACTCAATGGGTCTGGGCCCCAGGTAGGGGAGGGTGGGTGCAGTCCAGCACCACGTCCGTCACTCCATTAAAGTCACAGTCCATTACTACCTGACCCACCATCATGTCTGCAATGCGGATGAAGGCCATTTGTTCCTGGTTGGGTGCATATACGCAACCCAACTTGATTTCTCGCTTATACAGCCTCCCGTGAGAAAGACATATCTGCGCTCTTTGTCTATTACAGACCGTGTTAATCCAAAAGGCACTCCCAATCTGACCCAAATTAGCTCCTACGGGTGAGCGCCGAGCAAGATGTGGCATAGACTTGGCCCCTCCGGCGCCTACGCAACCTTTCTATTTGCTTTTGGAGCAAACGCGTTTCTTGTAGTAGAGCTGTTTGCACTCCCGTGTCTAAGTATATTATGGCGCTTGGACATGGACCCCACCCTTAAATGTGCCACATGATGAATTTCAGTGTTTGGTAGTGTGGCCGCAGCTCGGGCTAGATGGTCCATCCCCTCCCCAGCCCACACAACCCAACAAAAGTAAACAGCAATCTGCTATCCACACTGCAAACAACCTAAATCTCACACAAAAGAAACCAAGAAAAAGAAAAAGATCCCAACATGGGCCAACTCCCCAGGCCCAGAGCAGTGTGGCAATGGCCACCCGCCCAAACCCTTCATACATCTTCAAGAGTCAATCGAGGCCCAAACCAGTGGTGAGGTCCTTCAGGGGGTCGTGACTGGGTCCGGTGTTTTGCAGGAGCGTGTGAGGTACAAGGATCTGTGTTCTGCACTGATCTCCAGAATAGCCCAACCTGAACCATTTTACCTCTTCGGTCCAGTGTAATACTGCCGTTTCCATAGGGGTTAAGGGCGCCGGGCCATATCTGTTCCCTGTTACAACCCCAAATAATCTCATCTGCAGTCTTCGGGGTCACTTGTGGCATATTAAGGCTGTCTCCTTTGGCAGAGTCCGAGTCTGAGCCCTCCGTGCCCCTCGGAGAGAGTGACCCCGCCTCTGATGGGGATCTGTCCTCCTGCACCATCTCGGCCACTGCCTGTAGTGCCGCCGCCTTCTCTCATTCTGTTTGGGAGGGACTTGGCTTCTTTGAGATTCCTCTCCCAGCTCACCTCTTGGGTCGTTTTCCAGTTTGTCAATTCTGGCGGGTCGATGCCTGCTCTCGCACCACCCGGGATGTTTCAGTCTTATACGCCTCTAGCCATTCCCATGCCGTTGAGGCATCTTCGCAGAAGTGCATCTTACCATCTACTTTTATGCGAAGACGGGCAGGGAAGATGAGGGAGCAGTGCTAAATTTGTGCCAGTGCTTTCCGGTGCTTAGCACCAGCACTTATATTTTAGGTCCAGGTCTATTGAATTTTTCCGCCCTGGGCCCAGTAATTATTCAAAATAATGTACCTACCTGGCCTGTTCCCAATTCAGTTTGGATGCCTACCTGGTATGTCAGCAGAGAACGGTCCACCCAGGTCTAGGCATAATGACGGCATCACGTTAGTGATGTCAGCAGTGCATACATGCCTTTCACCAAAGAGCGTTGTCATACTCATTCCGTTTCAAAGATTACGGCTGAGGGGGGCTGGTAGTGAGGCGGGGCAAGGCAAGCCTGGAACGTTTGGGACGTGCCGCTGAGGCCTGTTAGATGTGGTACTACTTTTGGCCATCAAGCTGTCCAGAGGCCCAGCTGAGACTTCACAGAACACACTGTGTTTCCAGTTTTGCAATTCACTCTCCGGGGAGCTTCTAACCTGTTAGCACTTAGCAGGCCTGCACTGAGAAGGAATGTAATGCTTAGCTGCAGTTAGAGCCTTTAAACAGCGAAAGCAGCAAAAACAATCCCGGAGGAATAATAATTCCCTATCCAGGAATTGAATTCAAGCAGCTGCAGGCACAAAAGTTGAGTTTGTTGCAGTTCCCAAAAACGATCAATCAATCAATCAGTCCATTTGTAGAGCGTGATACTCACCCGTGAGGGTATCAATTCGCTTGGGGGACGGGGTGGGGGGGGGGGGGGTACTGCTACTGCTTGAAAAGCCAGGTATTGAGGATACTCCTGAAGGTCAGCAGGTCCTAGGTCTGTCGTAGTTGGAGGGGGAGGGTGTTCCAAGTCTTGTCGGCAAGGTGGGAGAATGATCTGCTGCCGGCGGTCGTTCATCGGATGCGGGGGACGGTGGCGAGGTAGAGGTCGGCGGAGCACAGCTGGCAATTCAGGGTGTAGAAGGTGAGTCATTTGTTGAGGTATGCTGGTCCGGTGTTGTGGAGTGCTTTGTGAGCATGGGTGAGGAGCTTGAAGGTGATACTCTTGTTCAACAGAACATCAGAATAGAAAGAAAGCAAACTAGAACTGGAACCAAGGAAATGGGAAGAAGGGCAGGGACTGGAAAAGGATATACAGAGGGGGAGGCTACAAGGGTATACTAGAATAGTGCAGGTTAAGGAATCAAGAAAACAAAGTAGCATAGAATGCAGTGCTGGGGCAGGAACAAGAATTAAGCTAAGGTTCAATAGTCAAGGTAGCACAGCAGGTAGTGCTGGTTCATGAACAGGGATTTACTAAAGCTTTAAGGAGTCAAGGTAGCACTGCAGGCAGCGCTAGTTCAGGAAACAGGAAAATTACTTTACCTCAGGAGACAAAGTAGCACTACAGGCAGTGCTGGTTCAGGAACAGGGAATTACTAAAGCTTGAACAGTCAAGGTGGCACTACAGGCAGTGCTGGTTCAGGAACAGGGAATTTACTTCAGCTCAGGAGACAAGGTAGCACTACAGGCAGTGCTAGTTCAAGAAACAGGACATAGCTACAGTTCAGGAGTCAAAGAGTCAAGAGAGCACTGCAGGCAGTGCAAATCAGGATTAAGAAATAGCTGAAGCCCAGGTACAGGAACAAAGAATAACTATAGCGCAGGAACTAAGGAAACAAGAGCACTGCATGCAGTGCTAATTCAGGTACAAGGAATAGCTATAGCTCAGGAACTCAGAAAACAAGGTAACACTGCACACAGTGCCAATTCAGTAGAAGGGAAACTGCTGCAGTTCAGGAACAAGGAATACTAAGTCTCAGGGGTCAAGGTAGCACTGCAGGCAGTGCTAATTCAGGAACAAGGAAAACAGCAGCAGGTCAGGAACAAGGCATAACTAAAGCTCAAGAAAGACTGGAAACAAGCATAGCAAAAGCTCAGGGAGCACTGGAAACAAGGATCAGTCTCACCGGTAAACAGCTACGATGACCAACCCTGGCCTGAAGGGAACTGGGGCTTAAAAGAGCTCACAGTAATCACATGCATCAGGTGTGAGAAGGCTAGCAGCAGCCAGCCACAGGTGAGCTGAAGTCCTCCACCCATCTTTAGCCTGCAGGGGTGGAGACAAAGCAGTGAGCAGGGAATTCTGGGTAATGGAGTTTCAGGCATGAGCTGGATGGATTCCACAAAACCCGGCATGGATTGGGAATGGATGTCAGTTCCCAAAATAGTGTCCAAATGGCTGGAAGTCAAGATATGCATGCAGGGTAGTGTCTAGTAGCATATTAGAACACTGGAGAGTCCCACAGTTCAGCCCCCTAGTGGTGGACACAAGTACACAGGGAGCGAATCGTGACATCTGCCCTCTTGCTGCTGAGCCAAGCTCGAGCAGGGGAAGACAGAACAATAGCCATCCTGTCATAGGGAGGTGTGACCACCTCACAGAAAGGATTTGGTGTATTAGGCCTGGGTTAGTGCACTTGCCAGCGCCTGAAATGCTGCATGAGGGGCATATTTGGGGTCCCTGTGCATAGTCCACTTCAAACCAGTCCTGGGGGCCATTGGCTCCCTCTCTGACGCAAAACTGGACTAAAGATATGGGAGTCCCCTCCCCCTGTCCAGACCCTCCCCCAGGAGGGTCCCCTGAATCTTCCCAGCCATTTCCCTAGGGTACTTAAGGGCTAAAGTACCCTAGGGAAAGCGACGCGGACGCACGCTGACAGACTGCAGCGGAACCTCTCACCCGTTATGTAAGGCTCGGTGTCTACTACCCCCAGCAATAACCTTGTTGCCGCTTGCACTCAGAAGTAACTTACTGCATAACGCTTGTTTTTAAAACTGATATTTTGCACATTGCACATTGCTCTGCTTAAATCTAAACGATCTCTTACCTGCCTTCTGTCTTCACTTGCCGCCTACACCCCGGTCCACCACGGGGCTTTCCCGATAGTTGTGGAGGGTGCAGGCTCATTCGGGCAGACAGTCTTTCGTCGCTGGCAGTTGGGGGCGGAGCACCGCGACTAGCGCCGTGCTTGCATCCTATTTCTTCTAAGGGCTTTCATCTCGCGCTGCGGACGCGCGCTGACAGACTGCAGCGGAACCTCTCACCCGTTATGTAAGGCTCGGTGTCTACTACCCCCAGCAATAACCTTGTTGCCGCTTGCACTCAGAAGTAACTTACTGCATAACGCTTGTTTTTAAAACTGATATTTTGCACATTGCACATTGCTCTGCTTAAATCTAAACGATCGCTTACCTGCCTTCTGTCTCCACTTGCCACCTGCACCCCGGTCCACCATGGGGCTCTCCCGATTGTTGTGGAGGGTGCAGGCTCACTCAGGCAGACAGTCTTTCTTCGCTGGCAGTTGGGAGCGGAGCACCGCAACTAGCGCCGTGCTTGCAGCCTATATCTGCTAAGGGTTTTCGTCTCACGCTGTGGACGCGCGCTTACAGACTCCAGCAGAATCTCTCACCCGTTATGTAAGGCTCGGTGTCTACTACAACCAGCAATACCTTGCTGCTGCTTGCAATCAGAAGTAACTTCCTGCATAATGCTTGTTTTAAAACTGTTATTTTGCACATTGCACATTGCTCTGCTCAAATCTAAACGATCTCTTACCTGCCTTCTGTCTTCACTTGCCGCCTGCACCCCGGTCCAACAAGGGCTCTCCCGATTGTTGTGGAGGGTGCAGGCTCACTCAGGCAGACAGTCTTTTGTCGCTGGCAGTTGGGGGCGGAGCACCGCGACTAGAGCAGTGCCTGCAGCCTATATCTGACAATGTGTTTCCCGTCGCGCAGTGGATGCACGCAGCGGATGCCCCGCTTGCGCCGAAGGTGCGCCAAAGGCAAGCCCGTCTGCACCCGTCCGTGGCCAGCCGGGGCCAGGGGCCACCCATTTTCCCCTCCGTTACTCCTCAACAGAACTCAAGTCCTTTCAGGGGAAATGGGCCATCAACCCAGAGACCAGGAGACTTTTAGACACATTCGGGATCTTGTCCAACAAAAATACCTCCTGCAGTGCCACTCCCAATCTCCACGTCAACATGCCACTTACCAACACGAGAGACGCCCTCCCTAGCACCTCTCCCCCATGTACAAGAGCCAATCTGGACAAACTGTCCATTTGGTATCTTAACACTCGCTCTCTGGTAAAGCACCAATTAGAATTTTTTTATCTCCTATACCTGATATACTACTCTTATCCGAAACATGGCTAACTGACGAATCCACCGCCGACATTCTGGCCACAACTCCAGACAATTACTATGTCCTTCAGGCCAACAGGCTTGAGAGTAAAAAAAAGGGGGGAGTCGTGGCCTTAATATCACAGTCACATAAAATCTCCTCTCTCACCACTTCAA
Organism: Lissotriton vulgaris; assembly: GCF_964263255.1. NCBI lineage: Eukaryota > Metazoa > Chordata > Amphibia > Caudata > Salamandridae > Lissotriton > Lissotriton vulgaris. The sequence continues at coordinate 12,230 of NW_028251080.1, read as the reverse complement.
CTATTTTATCGGTCGACAGCCTTCTCTTTAAGTTTGAACCTAAAGGCTCCTCTTTCACCTGTGCCTTACTCTACAGGCCCCCAGCCCATATGCCTAATTTTCCACAATCTTTTGGTAATTTATTTATTTATTTAAGAAGTTTTATATAGCGCGAACAAGATCTTTGCAGATATCAGAGCGCTTTACAGAAACAGGGGGGTAGGGGCAACAGGAGGGTGATTAAACAGGTTATTGGGTACAATATAGTGATCAGTAGTAAGTGAGTAGCTTAATAGGATAGCAGTCATGTGCAGATATAATACCAAAAACAATCAGTTAACCAATAATACAAAAAAGGTGCAAGGTCTTTGATCCAGCAACAATAGAGTTCAGTGAACTTTGGCTATAAGGATGGCTTATACCTTTTCGTAACAGAAAAACACGGGGTAGGGACATCAAGAAGGTAATTAAACAAACTATTGGGTACAATATAGTAGTCAGTAGTAAGTGAGTAGCATAATAGGATCGCAATCATGTAAAAATATAGTAACAAAAAAAAACAATCAGGTATCCAATGATACAAAAGCGGTGCAAAGTCTCTGATCCAGCAACAGTAGAGTTCAGGTGAACTTGGCCATAAGGATGGCTTTTACCTCTTTCTTGAAAAGTGCAGTGGAGGAGATAAGCCTGGTTTCAGGAGGGAGTGCATTCCAGATCCTGGGTGCCATTCCCGAGAAGGAGCGTTTGTATGTTTTTTCCTTCCGGAATCTACGAGGTTTCAGGAGTAGATTGTTTGTACTTCTATTGGATCTCGAACCTCCTGATATAGTCAACTTCTGAGTGAGGTAGAGGGGTGACTTGTGGTGTACGGCCGAGTGTGTCATAACGGCAATTTTCAGCTGTATTCTGGCTTCAAAAGGCAGCCGTTCGAGGGATTTTAAGTCAGGGGATATGCGTGAATGTTTTCTTGAACCAGTAATGAGTCTCACGGCAGCGTTCAAAGAGGATCTTAGGGGTGCGGTTGTTGATAGGGGGAGTCCGCTGAGGGCCACAATTCCATAGTCTATGCGGGGGATGACTAGGGCTTGTACAGCAGTTTGGAAGTCCTTGGCTGGGACGAAGGGTTTGAGTTTGCTCAAGGTGTTGATTTGGAAATTAGCTCCTTTCGTTGCTTTGCTAATGTGCTGCTGCATGTTGAGCTTGGCGTCAAGTGTGATGCCTAAGGATTTCGCAGATTCCACGATGATTGGTTGGACATTGAGCGCAGTTAGGTGATTGAGCCAGACTTGGGTGATGGCAATTTTCGCATGAGGTGAGATCAGAAGGAACTCAGTTTTCAGAGCATTTATTTTGAGGTGATTATCGGCCAACCATGATTGGGTGTTTCTAAGTGTGGAGTTCAGAAGTTCTATGTCTTCCGGGGATTGTAGCTTGAGGTAAAGTTGAGTGTCATCGGCGTACATATGGAAGTGTACATTAGATGCTTGAAGCAGGGTGGTGAGTGGTTCCATGACGAGGTTGAACAATGTGGGGGAAAGGGACGATCCTTGTGGGACGCCTAAAGTTACAGGCACAGGAGAGGACAGCACGTTGTTGATCTTGAACTTCTGAGACCGGTTATGTAGGAAGGAAGTGAACCATTTGAGAACAGTCCCGGATAAACCCATTCTGGTATTTAGCAGCTCCAGTAGGTTCTCATGTTTGACCGTATCAAATGCTGAGGATAGATCAAGAAGGATGAGGAGGCAGGAATCATTGCGATCCAAGATTTGGAGGGCGTCATCAATTATGTGCGTCATAGCCGTTTCCGTGCTATGTTTCGCTCGGAAGCCTGATTGATGAGGGTTGAGGAGGTCAAACTGATCAATGTGTTTTGTCAGTTGGAGTTGTACACATTTTTCCAGCAGTTTGGCCAAGGTGGGGATATTGTGATAGGGCGGTAATGTTTTAGGTCAGACGGGTCAGCTGTAGGTTTCTTGAGTAACGGCGTGACTTGCCCCACCCTGAGGGAGTCTGGGATGAGTCCTTGTTGAAGGGAGCTTTTAATGATTTTAGTCCAGAGTGGGAGGAGCAAGGGGGTGAAGTCTTTTACAGCATTAGCAGGTAGGGGGTCTGTGAAATGATTAGAGGGCTTCAAGGTACCGAGCAGTTTGTGAATTGCTTCTTCAGAGTAGGTGTCGAAGGATGACCATGAAGCGTTGTTTTTAGGTTGAGTGGTATTCATGCTGATGGGGCTGGAGTATCGGCTTACATCATTGAGGAGATCACTTCTTATGTTGTCAGTCTTTAGCTTAAAGAAAGCAGAACATTCTTCACAGTGTGGAATAACGCTTGTTGTGCTGTTTGATTGTAAGGGTTGCATCTTGGTTTGGGTTTTGACTAGTTCGAACAGTTTTCTTGGTCGGTTTTTTGCTTGGTCAAGCTGGAGGCTAAAAAAGTCAGATTTCGCGCGCTTAATTTTTCCTAGAGTAGGTATTTCTCTTCTTTTTAAGCATTTTAAGGTGCCGTGCTGAGGGGTCAGATCTCCAAGTGCGCTCTGCCATTCGCATAGCCCTCCTGTCTTCATTGAGTCTACCGTCATACCAAGGGTTCGAGTTCTTGGAGGAGACTCTCTTCAGTTGCAGCGGGGCGGTTTAGTTGATTATTGAGTTCATAGAATCGAGGTAGAGGTCGGTCAATGATTGAACATCAGAGGCGCCCGAAGGGGGAAGGAGGAGACTGCAGGTGTGAGGAGGCAAGGAGTTGGGGTTAAGATTCTTCATGTCCCTTTTCCAGATCTTGGATTTGGTGGGTTGAACCGGGTTAAGTTTGACTTTTTCGTTGATGAAGAAAGTGATAATGTGGTGGTCTGACCAATCACAGGGTTGGATCGCCCCCAGTTGGGTAGAGTCCTCTTTGGCGATGATAAGGTCGAGTATCGAGCCTTTGTCGTGTGTAGGGCTGTTGCATATTTGGGTGAGGTCAAGCGCATTAAGGAAAGTTTTGAGACTATTCCCCACTGCGTCTTTCTGATCGTTCCAGTGGAGATTGAAGTCACCCAGGTAGATTTGGGTGATCTGCCGACCGGCGTTGGATGAGATCGTGTCCATGAGTTGTTGGGTGAAGGTGAGGTTGTCTCCAGGCGGGTGGTAGATGAGATGTAAAGCGCATACTGGTTTGCCCTCGCTGGAGATATCGAGGCAGAAGAGTCCACATGAAGTGAGGGATGGGGAGGTGACTTTAGTAACGGAGAGGTTACTCCTAAAAATGCATGCGATTCCCCCGCCCGTCTTGCCGGTCCTGTCGAGTCTAATGATGTGGTAGTTGGGGGGAACTAGTATGTCCAGTATAGGTGTAGAAGCTTCGGTTAGCCACGTTTCAGTCAGAATGGCTAGGTCAAGATCCATTGTTATGACGAGATCCGCGATGTCGGAGGAGTGTCTCGGGCCGATCTGCAGTTGAGTAGGATGCATTTAAGTCTGGGGGTGAGAAGGGTGGTCGAGTGTTCTAGAGAGAGGGGGACTTTTCTGAGATTATTAGGGACGGAGCATCTGTTGCTTAGAGTGGGGGGCTAAAGGGGATTTGTGAGAATTGTGGGTATGGGGCGGTGTGCGGTGGTTGTGTGTTTTAAGGGGCCTGGGCCAAAAGAGCGGAGGAGGGTGCATAAGTCGTGGTCTGATAGCTGAGCTGGCGATCAACCATGCAAGCATCCTGATTATTGTCGATTTTAACTACTGGCCGCTTGACCCGCGTGAAAGCCCGTGCGCAATAGAATTCTCCAAGCTGTTGAAAGGAATGAACTTCTCCCAGCACATCAAAGTACCCACCCACATTAAAGGACACACCTTAGATCAAGTCTGGACCTCCAACCATGATATCACTAACTTACAAATCACTCCCTGCACATGGTCCGACCACCATTTTATCTCCTTCTTCATTCCTAATACCCCAGTCACAAAAGCCCTCTCATCAGATTCCCCTTTTGTTAGGAATTGGAGCCGGGTACATATTAACACTCTCCGCTCCTTCCTATCTACCTCTAGCTCCTTACAGCCCTTGGGCCCTTCAGTCTCTCTGCACACTCAGGCAGAAAACATCAATGCCTGGCTAGCTTCGGCAAGAGATAGATTTGCTCCTCTGAAAAAGCTAACCAACACAAGGCTCCATGGCGCTCAGCGCTGGTTCACCAAGGACCTCAACGATAAGAAACTTGCCTTGCGCCAAACTGAGCGTAGGTGGAGACAGGACTACTGCCCCCTCATAAAATTAATTTTCACATCAGCCCTTAAAGATTACAAAACTGTCATTCTCGCTGCTAAATCTGACTACTTCTAGAAAATCCTCGAATCCACTAACAAAACCAAAGACATCTTCTCCATCGTTGATGAACTCGCGAAACTCGATCGGATCACCGTAAAACCTTCCCCATCACAAACCCTCTGTGACTCCCTTAATTCCTACTTCATCGACATAATCACCAAGATCAAAACCAGTACTCCCAAGGCCACCTCACCCCCTGATTCATGCCATACCTATCAAAACTCTTCCCTCCTTGAACTTTTCCCTCCGAGTCCTCAGGAGGTCTTCTTCTCCCTCCTTAAGAAGGTCTGCTCTGGCTCCCCGAGGGACAGCTGCCCTCCCCAAATTGCCCGGGAGATATTTTCCCACATCCCTGAACTTCCCTTATTGCTCCTTAACAACTCCCTCACCTCAGGCATCATCCCCAACACCTTTAAGACAGCGGAAGTGGCACCTATCCTTAAAATAGCAGGCGGACCCTCTGGTACTCAGCAACTTCCGGCCAATATCACTGCTTCCCTTTTTAGGCAAAATCCTGGAGGATTATGTTGCAGTAACCAAAAAGGAGGGAGAAGGAGGTTATATCTAAGTTTAGCTTCCTGGACTGAAAAGTACAACACTAAAATCCATAATAATGGATCGTGGGAACCTAGTCAAAGAGAAATTGTAGGTTTTTCCAAATTTTGGGTAGCCTTGTTAGAAAAGAAAATTCTTTTCTTGAGTCCCCTCACTCACCAAAGGTTGCCCTTAGGTGGCATGCTTCATCATTGGGGCCATCCCAAGCATCTACTGCTTGGGGGCGTGCTGCAACTTACAAATGATACGTAGGAGCACTGGTTTTGTGAAAGTATGTGTAGTGCAGTATCTGGTGGTGGAGTGGTGATTAGTGCTAATTAAAAATACCTAGCTAGTGAGCTAAATCTTTATTCCTGCCTCTAGTTGGTATAGTAAAAATGGGGGTAGATAATGGAAATATAACTGTTATGTGTTCATAGTCCCTAATATCCTGTCTACATGTTTCAAGGTGTCCCCTACACCTCTTCTTAACTGTTATGTGTTCATAGTCCCTAATATCCTGTCTACATGTTTCAAGGTGTCCCCTACACCTCTTCTTCAGGACAACAAGAGGGCCAGCCCCATGTGTGCCACTCCTGTGATTAAACCTAGATTAAGGTAAAAATAAACTGACACACCTAATGTATGTGTCTATCAAATATACATACGGTTAACGCTGTACCCGCAGTATCTGTATTGTGGGAGAGAAATGTAGATTGTAGGTTAATACATATTGCCTGCCCCTGGCAGGCAGGCCACGTTAATAGGCATTAGGTGATCCATGGTGGTTAGTGCCTATAAAGTATGAAAATAATGGTGCGTATTCTGGTGCTCCTAAAACAAAAGAACAAACACAAACAGTAGGGTAGTACTCCATCTATGTCTGTTCCGGGTGTTCCTGTTCAAAGGATTTAAAAACATATATTGAGCATACACTCGTTTTAGCTGCACACTTAGACTGACAAAAACAACATGCAACATATAACATTATCCCTGGTCATAATGGGAGAAAGACATACTTTTTAGTTAGCAGTATTATGCCCCATGGTCCATCCTGAGCACATTTGTGGAACACTCCTACTACCTAGACCCCCACCAAGCGGGCTTCAGACCCGAATACTCCACCGAGTCCATTGCCCTGGCCGTCCACGATGAACTCAGAAAGGGGGCTGACCAGAACATCACGCAGGCACTACTGCTCCTGGATTTGTCGGCAGCTTTCGACACCGTCGACCACAACCTGTTGCTCAACCGGGTCGAGAGTGCCGGCATCCGGGGCACTCCGTTGAGGAGGATTACCTCCTTTCTCAACAACTGCCATCAAGCGGTTCGTCTCTCCAGCTTCTCCTCGGAGGAAAAAAGACTGTCCTGCGGGGTCCTCCCTCTCCCGCCTTCTTTTCAACTTATACATTCTCCCCCTGATCTTTGATCTCCGGAAGAGAGAAGTAGTTACTTTTAATAACGCTGACGATCTTCAGCTTATTTTTAACATCGACACTTCTCCCTCCTCCATGGAGAACTTTTAATCAACTATGAACTTCATCAGTAACTGGATGAACCTAAACCAGTTAAAGCTTAACCCCGACAAGACAGCGCTGGCACTCACAGGGTCCTCAGCCAATCTGTGGAACTCTAACTTCTGGCCCCACTCCCTGGGATGCCCAACCTCCCCAGTCAGCTCGGTCAGGAGCTTAGTAGTAACTTTTAGCAGTGACCTCTCCATGGCAGCCCAGATCAATTCGGTGGTTTCCATCTGCTTCTTCCACTTGCAAAGAATTCTGAAAATTAGCAGACTTCTTTCACCCGAGGCTCTTATCCAAGTCACACTGGCCCTAGTATGTCGTGTATCGATTACGCAAACGCACTGTATGCCGGAATCCCTGCTTATCTATCACGCCGGCTTCAATTGATACGGAATCAAGCCACAAGGCTTGTCCACGCCAGCTGAAATTCAGCCACGTGACACCCCTGCTAAAGAGCTTGCCCTGGCTCCTAGTAACCCAGCGCAGCCTCTTCAAACTGGGCTGCCTGATCCACAGAGCCTTGTCCTCCCACTGTCCTGTTTTTATTACTTCCAAAATACAGCGCTACACTCCATCTCGCTACCTTCGCTCCTCCATCTCAAATCTTCTGAGCCCCTGTCCATTCAAATGGAAAAGACACAGTGGCTTAAGGTTCTCATCCCTGGCACCACAGTTCGGGTACTTCCTCCCCTCGGGACTGCGCCATATCCCCTCCTACACTCAGTTTAGGAAATTGCTCGAAACATGGCTTTTTTCCCTGGCCTTAACTAGTCCCCCCTGCTGCCTATGTCAATGCCCCTCCGCCAAAACGCCAGGAAACCGCTGGTGTACACGCGCTCAATAAATAATTTTATCATATCATATCATTAACTGGGTGTAGGTCCCTAGATTTGTCGTGGGATAAGATTCAGAACTGAAACCACTGCACCAATTTACAAAAAAGGCAATAAGTGCGAGGCTAAGAATTACAGGCTCATAGCCCTAATAGATATAGAAGCCAAATACTTTTCGGGGCTACTCTTAGAAGAACTAACCTCCTGGGCATCAAACAAAAAATTAATCCCTATCAATCAGACTGGATTTAAAAAAAATCTAGGGACCTCGACAAACATTCTAGCCCTCTCCCTGCTGATAGATGCTACAATCAAATATAAAAAACCATTATATGTGTGCTGAGGGAAATTGTGGGCAAAACTCTCAAAGTGGGAGGTGGACCCCAAATTGCTGAATCTATTGATCTTACTGCATTCAGATACGTGGATCCAAATAAAATTGGGGGCTGGCAACTGTCTGTCAAAAGAAATTCCAACTACAAAAGGGTTGAAACAGGGGTGCATCCTCGCACCGACCCTGTTCAACCTTTTCATGTCTTGCCTTTCTAAAGATCTGGACAATTGCAAGCATCATGCCCCAAAGTTAGGGGGTTTTACACTGTCAAACTTATTATATGCGGTTGATTTGATACTAATCAGCTACACCCCAGTAGGCCTGCAACACCTTATCAACACAACAAGCATATTTTCCGAAAATAACGGCCTAAGTATAAACACGGAAAAATCGAAGGTGATTGTTTTTAATCTAAAATCAAAAAAGCAAGTATTTCAATGGTCTCTTCATGACCTTAAAATGGAAACAGTTAAAGAATACAAATATCTGGGGATAATTTTTTACTCCAACGGCTCATTCCAGCGACAAGAAACATCAATAAAAAACAGAGGGACTTCACTGGCTATCGCTTTAAAAAGCATTAAAAACAAAATAGCGGGCCCAAACTTAATCCCCTTGCTGGATTTATTTCGCGCAAAACGGCTTCCATCAATAACATACGGCAGTGAATGCATGAGAGGGAGAGATGAGGGCACCTTAGACAACATGGTCAGTAAAACACTCCGAATACTCTTTACACTCCCTCCATACACCTCCCCAGCACAGTTAAGGCTGGAGTTCGGCTTACAGAATCAGCAAATTGCACGCAAGTGTGCATACGCAAAATGTTGGCATAAAGTAAAGCACGCTGAAAAAGACTCCCTGAATGTCCGCCTTTGGTAAGAGCTGGAGACAAACAAGGGCTCCCCTGCAATGGTCTACCTCCAAACAGCTATAAAGTCCCTTGTACTAAAAGACCTCTGGGACTCGAGTTGTACACACAAATGCTTTAAGCGCCTTGTCAACAAACCTGTGAAAATTATTTCCTTGGAATAAGACAAAGCAGCACTAACTAGGAGGTCCCACGGGTGGTTCGTGATACAAGGCTATACCAGCGCCTTACCTCAGTCATACCTCAGCCCCTGCTTCTCAAGGAAGTCGAAGGAAGACTTTCTTCGGTTGAGGTTGGGGGTAATTCGGTCAAAAGAACATCTCCCCCATGGAAACGCCTGGAGTCCAACCCTAAGTGTAGGGTCTGCGACAACCCAAAGGAGGATGTTCTGCACTTGTTATGCAGCTGCAAAGCTTTAGATAGAGCCCGAAGGGGCCAACTAACACAGCTCTGGAACCAAAGTGGTGTTCGAACTCGCAGACAAGCTCTGCTGATTAGCTTTAAGGGAGAAGACATCCAACTAGCCTGCAGACTAATGCGGTTCATGAAAACAGTTAACACGACCCTAAACCCAGCGGCTAGTGATTGAACTTGATTTAAAAAGACCTGCTGTCGCACTTTAAGATAATTTTCTTTTGATTACCAAAGACTCAGTAAATGTTAAAAGATTTTTTTTATACAAATGCACTGTATTGCACCTGTTTGCACGGTTCATTCTTTTTCATGTTTAACTTTTCTACTGCTTTTATCAGTCTTTGTAAAACTCTTGATCATGTATCTCCTTTTTTTTAAAGAGAAATTGCAAAGACTTTTTATTAATCGTGCAATAAAGTTCATTATTATTATTATCACTGCACTTCTACTATGTGGGCACTCTGGACTTTGCTGTACTTCATTTGAGCCAGACTTTGTTTCCCTTCCAGTCTGCTGCATAGTTTGTGCCTGTGCATCATACAGGAACCTTCCGAGGCCTGTGAAGCATCAAGGATAACCAAAGTAATCTCCCTTGGAGTGACGGAGTCACTCCCCTGTATTCACAGGTACCGCAATGAAGACGACCGGTCTGCAGATCCCAAGCTCCTCAGGATTCCGTGGGCTCTGTCACACAGGTGGTGGTTTTTCTCAGCTCCCGAGGCCTGCTCTACCCTCTTACCAAGTTTGAGGCCAGTAGTCCTTGTGGAGGTTGCAATAACTGAATTCCTGGGTTCTGCATCCCTTTGCAATTGTTAAGGCTTGTTGACATCTTTGCAAGAAGATCTTCGGGCTCCAAGTAGCCCCAACCTTGAGCACCTCCAGTGACCAGAATCTTCAGCCACAACGTATCGTGTGCATAGTGGCCTGCATCTTTTGGTTAGCTACATGAGGTCCTTTCGCGACTCAAGTTCCTTCCTGCCTGTGGGTCCACTTGAGGGTCACATTTGTTTTCCTTGGGCTCCTCTGAATGCTCAGGCCTGTCCTGACTCTCCTGCTTGTGGTGAGTCTCCTGGACCTTGCTGGTCCCAACCGTGTACCTCCTTGACTTCCTGCGTGGGCTGCCTTTTCCAAGGCTTGTTGGTGCTCCCGCCGAGCACCGACCCTTCAGCACTCAACATCCTTTGTAGGACAGCTCGTATCCGGGTCCTGGTCCTCCACCTCAGCATTGCCTGGTCCTCACAGCTGCAGAGTCAAGGTCACCGTCATCCTTCTTGAAGCATCCGACATCAGAGGACATCGTCTTCCAAGTCTCCTGGTCTCCCCTGAGTGACATAGACTCTGTCCCCTCTGCTTTCAGGTACTTCTCATCCAGAATTCACATTTGGATTCCTCAGGACACTTTCTCCTCTTCCAGCAGCGGCACTTTCCTGAAATTATTTATTGGGTTTGACGGCGGTTTACGACGCCACTTCACACCTATGCACCCGGCTACCCTGGGATAAGTAACTTGGGTACCACAGTATCCACTGGTGGGGTGGCTCTCTAAACTTCTGTCCTCCACGGGGTTTCTTCAGGGCCACTAGAAAGGGTCCCTCATTTTCTTTTTAATCCAACCGCGACTTGCACACAGACTTGCACGGAGCCCACAGTTGTGTTCACACACTGCACATGCTCTCCTTGGGGTCTCTATTTACTTACCTTACACCCAGACAGCCCCAACAGACAGCAACAGAACAGACTCTCCGCACATCATCAACCACAACCCCCTGCTAGCCTGGGCCAGAGTGAGCACTGATGACACCATGAAGACCATGAGCACAATCCACTCAGGCTCTCCGTCAGACCCATTCCCCTACCACGTCTTCAACAAAGCAAGCAGCTCCATCGCACTCCACCTGCGCAACGTCATCAACCTCGCCCTCGAGTTCGCGACCCTCCCAGAGAGCTGGAAACACGCCGAGATCAACGCCCTACTCAAAAAACCCAAGGCAGACACAAGAGACCTTAAGAACTTCCGGACCATCTCTCTGCTACCGTTCCCGGCCAAGGTCATCGAGAAGATCGTTAACAGACAGCCAACCCGATACCTCGAAGAAAACAGAAACCTGGACCCTTCCCAGTCAGGGTTCCACAGCAACCACAGCACAGAGACCGCCCTCATCGCCGCCACCAACAACATCAGGACCCTGCTGGACAACGGTGAAACCACAGCACTCATCCTCCTATACCTCTCTGCTGCCATCGACACCGTCTGCCACCACACACTACGCACACGCCTTCACGCCGCAGGGAACCGAGACCAGGCTCTGGAATGGACCACCTCCTTCCTCTCCGGCAGAACCCAGAGCGTCCGCCTCCCCTCATTCCGAACCGCAGCCTCTGAGATTATCTGCGGCGTACTCCAGGGATCCTCCCTCAGCCCGACACTGTTCAACATTTACATGGCCCTGCTCGCAGACGTCGCCCGACAGCACGACCTCAACATAATCTCCTACGCCGACGACACTCAATTGATTCTCTCCCTCACCAAGGACCCCATCACCGCCAAAGCCAACCTCCACAAAGGAATGAAAGCCGTCGCCGACTGGATGAAGATCAGCCGTCTGAAGCAGAACTCAGACAAGACGGAGGTCCTCATCCTCGGCTCCAACCCTTCAGCCTGGGACGACTCCTGGTGGCCGACGGCACTAGGGGCAGCCCGACACCCACCGACCACGCACGCAACCTGGGAATTATCCTCGACTCAACACTCTCAATGATCAAGCACCGTCTCCTCCTGCTTAAACACCCTCTGCATGCTATGCAAGATCTACAGATATAAGAAAGACAGTCACACAGGTTCTCGTCAGCAGCAGACTCGACTACGGAAACGCCCTCTACGCGGGAGCCCCGACCAAGCTCATCAAAGACTACAACGCATCCAAAATGCCTCGGCACGACTGATCCTCGACATACCACACCAGTGCCACATCACCCCCCATCTGAGAAACCAGAACTGGCTCCCCATCAACAAGAGGATATCCTTCAAGCTCCTCAACCAAGCACACAAGGCACTCCACATGACCGGCCCAGCCTACCTCAACAGATGACTTTCCTTCTACATCCCCAACCGCTGGCTACCGCTCTGCCGACCTCTCACTCGCCACCATCCCGCACGTCCGAAGAGCAACCACGGGTGGGAGATCCTTCTCCCACCTCGCCGCCAAGACATGGAACACCCTCCTAGTGAGCCTACGTCAGACACAAGACCTGCTGACCTTCAGGAGGACATATAAGACCTGGATGTTCAATCAGTAGTGCCCCCCCAGCGCCTTAAGACCCTTGCGGGTATGTAGTGCACTTAACAAATGACTGATTGATTTATTGATTGACCTTAGGTAGTTCTGTGGGTCTGCCGCAATTCTACGCCCTCTCGACATTGTCCTGACTCAAGTTGTGGTTCT
>NW_028251079.1:0-73638 GCF_964263255.1 Lissotriton vulgaris | reverse complement strand
TGTAACAGCGCTCCGGGCAGCGATCCGGTTCGCGAACCTTTCGCGTAACGGAACTTTGCGATGAGAAGCTGATTGGCCCTCCGGTGTCTGTCAACATTCTAAACAGTCCGGAGCGGCCGCCATCTTGTCTCTCGGTAGGATCGAGAGACAAGAGGAGGCCAAAACAAAGGGGGAAATTACCATAAGGGGGCATAGTAGATCCTCGTTGACCCCCTAGGTTTTATGTGGAGGTTTTAAAAGGGCCTAGGAGGGTCCAAAAAAAAAAATTTTTTTTTGCGTGGTAAGCGCCAAGTTCGCGAACCGGATAGCTTTCTGGGCAGCGAACTTTATGGATAAAAGAATGAAAGACTTTTCTAATACTGTATGTTAATTGTTTGTTGTTTTTCTTGTTTTTTTTTGTTTTCTTTATTTATTTATTTTTTTTATTATGATTGTGTTTCATACTTTATTAAATTTTCTAACATTTCATTGTCAGAAATGTCATAATTTATTATAGGGTGTAATTGTTTTTCATTTTGAAGCAAGTTGTCTACTGCTTCAACACATTGTAGAAGTTCGTGGTCTCTACTGTCATCCATAAAGTCATCAAGTTTGTCTTGGCTGCTCTCCTTCAGTTCAATCGAAAATGAAACTTGCTGCTCGCCTTCCATTTTGCCTGAAATTTGGATTAAAAAAATATATATTAGTAGAGATAGGGCACTGTTGGGATTAATTTTAGATAGGCAGTTTTTATCAGTGAATTTATCTTTTGGCAGTGTATAGTATGAGAGTGGAAATAGGACTAAAAAAAAGTGTATGTGATTTAACCAAGACACTACTACTACAGAGGGATAGTGTATATGTAGCAGAAAAAGTCTACTATATTAAGTCATAGTGCACAATATATTAAATTATAACTTACCTTCACAAAGAAGTTGAAGTTTTTTGAAGCTTTTGAAATAGGAGGTACAACAAGAAGTAGTAGTCAAAATGGCTGTGTTTCCTTCTCTCCCTTTATATATATACAGGTATATAACCAATCAAATGTCAGGTAATAAAAGTAGAAAATGAAAGTAACATTTTCATTGGTTGTCAATTCCAACAATTCAGATGTGTTTTGTGAAGTAATTTACCTCACGGTACTTGGAGAGGTCTACAGGCTAAATGGCTAAATGGAATTTCAATGAAATTTGTGAGAATGGAAGGGATTGTTATGTAGTATGAGCTAATCTATATTTGGTGAGAGTGTTTCTAGTCGTTATTCTGTAAATTACTTTCCCGCCTTTTTTTAGGACCGCTTTCCGGGAAGCTGCCCGGTTAGCGAACCTTAAGCGTCACGGGAGTCCACCATTTTGTGTTTCGTTCGCATTAAGATACAAGATGGAGGGCAAATAATGTTTAGAATGGGTAGAAGGGGTCATGGTAGACTTATCTTGACCCCCTAGGTTTTCTGAGCGTGGCTGAGGAGGCTTATATGTGCGGAAAAAAAAATTTTTTTTAAAAAAATTCCGCGAGGTTAGCTTTCGGTTAGCGAACCGGGTAGCGCTCCGGGGAGCGAATTTTGTGGAAAATTAGTGAAAAAAGTTAGAGAAAAATAATAATTGTGAGTGATCAGATGTAGGGTAGCTCTGAGAAGAGCTTTTGGGTTTATGGTACATTTAGGTACTTATAAGTAGGTACCAATGCAGAGTCTTAAATTCAGAATGAAAATTCTGTTGCCCTCATCTGAGAAGTGAACTCCATCTCCTCTGTAGATATCTTGCATGTAGTAACGCAAGTTATTGTTGTACAGAGAGCCCATTCCATGGTCTCTCATGTAAGCTGAAACAGATTTGTTTACATGCTTCCTCGCTTTCTCAATTTGTGGACAAAATTGGTTGGACCACCTCCATTTCTGTCTTTGGCATATATTGGAATATACCAAGGCAGTTTGAGGAAAAAGTGCCATTAATTGCTCCAAGGTGTCCTTTAAAAGCATTTCCAGACCTACCCCTGTCAAAGTGCCCAAATCATTACCTCCACAGTGCACTATTAACAGGTCAGGTTTTGGCAAATGCATAAAGGTTTTCACCAATGGTATCAATTGGTGACATTTTAATCCTCTTTGGCCCAACCACTTAATTTCCACATCTTGTAAATTGAGGTTGTGTAAATTTCTGCTCTCAGCATACCTTTGAGCCCAGTGGATGTAACTATGTCCAACAATCCAGACGTTAAACATGGTGGAAGAAGGTTGTTCTGCAGTCAGATGAAGTGTGGTAATGAAAGGGCAGTTGAAACAGTAGGAGTTTCTAAAGAAAAAAAACTGTGGATTTACAATGCTAATGATTCATTAGCAGTGATTGGTGCATTTCCATTTCTGAAAACAGAAAGTTAGGGTGCATGGATGTGTTCTTTGAAAGATGTAATTTGAATGGTCAAGGAAGAAACATTTAATGAAAGATTGCACTGGATACGCAGGTGCACTGAGAGTTCAGAGTTCAATTGAAACATTGTTGTGTGAATTTGCAAACATGAGAGGTCTTCCAGGAGGTGGTTGCTATGGAAACAAGGCAGACAGGGCAGAGGGGGGAAGGGTTTTGATTTGAAAAAAGTGAGGGAAGAGGTATGATTGGCTAATATGAGAGATATGTGAAAAGAATATCTGTATTTCTGTGCTTTCAATAGCTGCAGCCTTTGGAGTGCATCCTTTTTCTTCTGCTGAAGACAATTTGGTGTATTTCTGAGACTGTTTTCAAAACTCAAAAAATATTTGCTAAGGTGAGAAAAGATTTATTTAATTTAGATAGAGAATAGTATGATTTAAGGAGAAAATGATGAAGAAAGCTGTGTTTTTAAAATGTGGTTTTGTCTCTAGTGATATACTAATAGAATTAGTTTCAAAGAGAAATTATAATTGCATATTTGGTGTAACATTCTGGCATGCAGTTACACAAGATATTGTAATACATGGAGGCCATTTCATGGTCTGTTATGTAAGCTGAAACAGATATGTTGCTTTTAAAAACGATTTAAGAAATCAATTACATTTCTAGATATGTACTGCTAGAGCTTCATAGGTTGTTTTGGGCCATATTTATAAGGTATTTGAGTGTCTAAGATGTTGTGTTCGCCTTTTAAAATGTAAAGTGTTCCTCATGGGACAAGTGTCTTGTAAATACGCTCCCACTTGTGCTTGGCAAATTTAGATTTTGATTATGGGAGTTACCTAGCCATGTTAATAGTGTCCCAAAAATGGTGCTAGGGCATTCCAGAAAACACTTTCATGTGTCTCAAGGACATTTTTAGTCATTTCTTCATGAATGCAGGTATACAATTGATTTATATGCTGTGTTTAAAAACGAATTTTGAAATGAATTAAATTTCAGGATATGTACTGTTAGAGCTTCATAGGTTGTTTGGGGTCATATTTAGAAGGCATTTTAGTGTCTTTGAAGTTATTTTTCCCTTTTTAAATGGAAAGCGTTCCTCATGGGGCCCTGAGCAGTTCTTAGCCATGTTATTTAATAGGAAGTGGATAACATGGCTAAGAGCATTTGCTGGGAAATGCATGAATATCGCTGATTTTTCTGCTATATTCATGCATTGTGGCCGTTTTTTTTCACATTGCTTCATAGGTTGTTTGGGTTCATATTTAGAAGGCATTTTAGTGTCTTTGATGTTATTTTTCCCTTTTTAAATGGAAAGCGTTCCTCATGGGGCCCTGAGCAGTTCTTAGCCATGTTATTTAATAGGAAGTGGATCACATGGCTAAGAGCATTTGCTGGAAAATGCATGAATATCGCTGATTTTTCTGCTATATTCATGCATTGTGGCCGTTTTTTCACATTGCTTCATAGGTTGTTTGGGTTCATATTTAGAAGGTATTTTAGTGTCTTTGATGTTATTTTTCCCTTTTTAAATGGAAAGCGTTCCTCATGGGGCCCTGAGCAGTTCTTAGCCATGTTATTTAATTGGAAGTGGATAACATGGCTAAGAGCATTTGCTGGAAAATGCATGAATATCGCTGATTTTTCTGCTATATTCATGCATTGCGGCAGTTTTTTTTTCACATTGCTTCATAGGTTGTTTGGGTTCATATTTAGAAGGCATTTTAGTGTCTTTGATGTTATTTTTCCCTTTTTAAATGGAAAGCGTTCCTCATGGTGCCCTGAGCAGTTCTTAGCCATGTTATTTAATAGGAAGTGGATAACATGGCTAAGAGCATTTGTTGGAAAATGCATGAATATCGCTGATTTTTCTGCGTTATTCATGCATTGCAGGCCTTTTTTTATCACATTTGCAAGCATTTCTTAGCCATGTTATCCAATGGGAGGTGGATAACATGGCTAAGAGCATTTGCTTCAAAGGTTGTTTGGGGTTATATACCATTTTTGGGAAATTATTAACATGCCTATCTAACTCCCATAATCAAAATCTAAATTTGCCAACCGCAGGTGGGAGCGTATTTACAATAAATTTGCACCATGAAGAATGTAAAATAGCATACTAGATACTCAAATAACTTATAAATATGATCCAAAACATCTTATGAAGCACTAGTAGTGCATATTTCCAGAAATGTATTGGTTTTCATTTAATGATTTACTTCATTGGTAGGCCTTCACATGTTTTTTTACCTTGGTTTTTTTTCAGTGAAAATCTTATCTGCAACCATGTGTTGGCCTCACCTCAAATAAACAAAACAGGTGATGGACTGAATGTGGATCAATGACACACATTCACCCCAGTCCAAAGATCTGGGCCTAAACAAACCTTTAGATAGGCTACATCTTATCGTCATCCTGAATTAATGATTTAAAATATTAGGGAGTGATTTATGAGTGTTGTATGCCTGTTTTGTACCATTGAGTGTCATTTTTGTGATGCAGTGCTGGTGGAAAATATTTGCTATGTTAAATAATTAGTACAGCATTAAGTTTTAGATGACTGTTATTTATTTACTGTTTGGTAATAGTGGTTAATAACATTTTATATTATATTTTTTCACAGATTCAACTGCAGATTCTTTCATAGTTTGGAAAATGCCTTCCAGAAGTCGAATACGAAAGGCTAGAAAACGTCAAAGACAGCAGGATGATGTTTTATTGCAGCAGTCCTCTTCCCCAAATACTTGTCAAAACACCAAGAAAGGTCCGGGTAAGAGCACGAAATCATTCTTAAGAAATATTTGTAGTAAAAAAAATTTTGCTCAAAAAAATGTGTCTCTTAACAAAAAGAGAAGTAATTTAAATGGAAAGGAGAGACCCATCACAAATGTTACTGGTAGAGGAAGAGATAACTCTGTGCATGATAGTAGAAGGAAACAACAGTTTAGGGACATTCGACAACGAATGTTCCGTAATAGGATATTAGTTAATTTATTGAAAAATATTAAAAAGAAAGGCCAACAGAAAGCGGCATTTTATAGGAAGAAGAAAAATGTAGAGAAAATTATTGATCATGCTTTTGAAATCAAGCGAAAGTTGTTTATTTTGGTAATCAATAGAATTAGGAAACTAAGCAAGGTAATTTCTGATTTCAAAACAAAAGTAGATGGAAGAGAGTAGTAAATCGTACTAACTTTTGTGAAGTTTTTTCTGGAGAATGGATGCATAGTTCAAGTTCTGAGGCATTTTTTAATGAGGAGACTTATTTTCAGGATAATGATTTGGTGCATGCAGTTGACATCAGTGGTCGAGCTTATGAAGTGAAGGATGGTTGTCCAGTTGAAAAAGAACTACTTGTGACAACAGAGACAGAAGAGGCGCTAAGTGATGAGGTTTTAGGAAGACGTCCTAAGGGTCCTGTGTACATTTGGAAGTGTAGTTCTATTTGCAGTGTGCGACAGGTTTCCATCAATTTGCTATGTGATTTTATACGGACATTTAATAAGAAAAGTTTGAAGCAGAAAATGAAGTTGTTGCAAGATTTAGATCCTTGCAGAGTGAGACAAATGACAGGTTTGCGTGGTCATTCACTGGCTTGTCTTTCCAGGAGAGTATGCCAGAGTGTTTTTCATCATTTCAGGATGCTAGCAGTGCATCATAATAAAGTGAGAAAATTAGTGAGAATGTTGTATTATGCTAAGAGTCCAGCAATTATGCTTAAACAGTTATGTGCTGCTCTTTTGCATGGTTCTGAAATAGATGTGAAGAATCTTTGTGAAGAAATTGAGTTTTGTTACTTTGGTAGTAAAGATGAGAATGTTCAAATTGACCCTGAAGTAGAGGGTAATGTGGAAGATAATGTACAGGTTTCCAGTACAGATAATTTTCAGAAGGAAATTGCCACGTTTCAGATGAAATCAAGTGAGAGGCCTAATTTCACTTGTGTATGTTGTCGACGCACTTATTATAAGAATCAGACTAAGGTAGTGGATTTATATGCAAAAAGTGAAAGGGAAAATAATAGTGAATGGAAGGATTTAGCCACATACTTGATGGTAGAAAATTATTTTGATTTGGGATCGGATCAACGTGTGTGTACTTATTGTTGTAATAAATTAAACCAAAACCAGATGCCTGCTAGGGCAGTTCATAATAATCTGGAATTGGTTGAGATTCCTTCTGAATTGAAGGATTTAAATACTTATGAATCTATTTTGATTCAAAGTATCCATCCCTTTCAGGCTATTGTAAGAATGGAGCCAAAGACAGGGAAATTGCCTCCAGCAGATTTACAGAGAGGATTAAAGGGAAGAGTTGTTTATTTGCCTCTAGATTTGAACAAAAACATTAACACAATTGGAATAGAAAAAGTGGAAGAGGAACCTCTGGTTATCTTGGTTAATGGGTTCCGACAAAGAATAAGAAAATATGGCAAGATTTAGTGGATGTTAGGAAAGTCAAAAAGGCAACAGTGTATTTGAAGAAAAATAATAAGTACTATAAGAATGTATATGTTGCAGAAGAGGAAGTAAGTGATGAAGAGGATAGCGATTTGTGTGCTGGCCAAATTGAGAAAGTAGAGGCCTCTAAAAGTGAAGAAATATATGAACATTATAGTGTTCATCCTTTGCATTCCAAGGAAGTGATGGGGAATGCTATTGAGTTGTTTCAAATGAAACAAGCCAAAGGGAGTCCCATTAGTGTTTGGGAGGAAAGTTTGGAAGCTCGGTGTTTCCCACAGCTATTTCCCACAGGTCAAGGAGGAAGATATGATGAGCGACCTCGTGAAATTCCTGCGTCTGAATACCGGACTTTACGATTGTATGCAGAAGATCCTAGGTTTCGGCAATGCATTCCCTATTTGTTTCATCTCCTGTTTGAAAGCGATCTGTCTGGACTGTCATATGCAGTGAACCACATCTTAAAAAGTGGTATACAGATGCGAAACATCTCGGCAAGTGACTTTATGCATAAAGTCAATGTCCAAGACAGTATTTTGGATTCTCACTTAATTAATCTCATGGCGTGTCAGCGTGGTACTAATGAGTACTGGTACCGTCGTCATGGTGACTTAAAATGTATGCTGAGGAACTTAGGAACTCCGACATGGTTCCTCACTCTGAGCTGTGCCGAGTATGGCTGGGATGACTTACTTGAATTTCTACGAGAGGCAAATGGAAATATTGAAAACATTGAATTCAAGACACCTGGAGAACTGTGTTCTTTGGATCCTGTGAATGTATGCAGGTACTTCAATCATAGATTTGAAGCTATGATGTCTTTCATCACAAATAAAAAGAATCCACCTCTTGGAGAGGTGTTGGATTTCTTCTGGAGAAAGGAGTACCAAGCAAGAGGTGCCCCTCATATACATATGTTGCTGTGGATCAAGGATGCACCTAAATTTGGAACAGATCCGGATGACTTAGTGATGAATTTCATCGAACAGTATTCTACGTGTGCTGTTCCAAACGCAACGGAGAAGAAAAGTCTAAGAGAACAAGTTCTACGTTTCCAAAGCCATCGTTGTGGAAAGTACTGTCGTCGTAAATTCAGAAACAAGGACAAGTTCTACACCAAATGTCGTTTCAACTTTCCACGACCGGTGATTTCTAAAGGAAGAGTGAACAGTTTGATGTCTTCGCTGCGACATAATGTGACGAGGAAATCACCCAAGAATACATACAATTTGAAAAGGAACGAAGAGTCCAAGTACATCAATGACTACAACCCAGTGATTTTGTCCATGTGGAATGCCAACATGGATATACAGTTTGTGGCTGACAACTGTATGGCTGTGGCTCGGTATGTGACATCTTACATCACCAAAAAAGAAAAGACCGAACTGAAGGATATGTGGGAGGACATTTCCCATGAAAAGAGCCTCAGCAAGAAGTTGTACAGTTTCAGTCTGAAGATGTTGTCGCATCGAGAAATCGGAGCTTACGAATGTTCTGATCGATTGTCTTCAGCAAGTCTCTATGCCAAATCCAGGAGTCTCGTTTGGGCGAGTCTTGGTCTTGCTGCAACGCGAAATCGAGTTCTTAAACCTGTTCGGGAAATTGAGTATTTGGCAGAAAAGGAACCAAACAGTACCGACATTTTGAAGACCAACATGTTGGATACATATTATCCAAATCGAAGCAGTCACCTTGAGAATATTTGTCTATATGAGGTTCTCCAAAATTATATATTCAAGAGGAACATCAAAGAAGATATTGAGAAAGGAGTGTATGCTGTAATTGGAAGTGAGGGATGCCTGGTCAAGCAAAGAAAATGCCAATTAGTAAACCATCGAAAATTAAGTGGCGAATCTCCAGAAAAAAAGGAGTTTTTCTATTTAGCACTTTTGCAACTTTTCAAGCCTTGGCGTGCAGAAGAGGAACTGCTTGGAGATTTCCTCTGTTACGAAGACTCTTTCAATGCAGCCAAGGAGTCCATAGAATGTCCTGCTTTTTCTAAATATCAAGAAATGCTAACTTTGGAAATTGAGCAGGAAGCAACGATTGCAGCCGAGATTGCCAGAGACAGTTCTCAGGACAGTCAGAGTTCTGTTTCATTGAGTCAAGATCCACTTGGAGGACCTATTATCGAAAATGAAGCTGCCACTGCTATGAATGAAGTAGAAAGAGCCATGGCACATGCTCAGGAGGATTCAGTTAACTTACAAGACTTGGAAAAACAACTCAACGTTGAGCAGAGGAAAATATATGATGAAGTTACCAAGGAAATTGAGCACGGATTAAGTCATGAGAAGAAAGAGTGCTCGTGTACGTCGTTGAAGCCTGTCCGACTGTACGTGAGTGGAGAAGCGGGAACTGGAAAAAGTTTCCTCATTAAAGCAATCTCTTGTTATTTGCAGGAAAGGACTGAGTCATCGCTGTCTTGTGTTGTCACCGCTCCTACTGGACTGGCAGCACATAATATTAAAGGTATTACTTTGCATCGTCTATTGATGCTGCCGGTGGAGCATGACAACAAATTACAATACAACAAGTTATCTGGAGATGCTTGCTGTGAAGTTTCAAGAGTTTTGAGGAAAATGAAACTACTTATCATTGACGAAGTAAGCATGGTTTCCAATGTCATGCTTGCCTTTGTGCATTTGAGAATGCAAGAAGTACTTAAAACTGAATATGATGTCTTATTTGGTGGGAAACACATTATTGTTTTCGGAGATCTTCTACAGCTGACACCAGTAAAAGGTCAACCTGTGTTCAAAATACTCACGCATGAAGATACCAGGAAGTGCCTAGGGAGCATTGGCAACGTCAATATATGGTTAAACTTCAATTATGCAGAACTGCATCAAAATATGCGTCAGGCAAAGGATGAAGATTACAAGAATATTCTACAAGATATTAGAATTGGAAAAGTGACCGAGCATGGGAAAGAAGCTTTAAATGCACGGTTACTGTCAAATTTGTATCCCAAACAAGATATTGTGCCTGAGAATATTTTTCAGAAAATTACTGAGAAGAAATCCGGGATATGTCTCATGCCAACTCTTGCAGAATGTGCCATCTTCAACAACAAAATGTTGAATTTAGAAAAGCAAGAGATTGTGAAACTTGAAGCTATCGACAAATTAGAGCATATGGGATCAACAATTATTTTGTCAGACAATTTGAAATCAAAATTGGATTCATTAGAGAAGACTATATCTAAAACAGCGGGTTTTGAAAAGACTTTGAATGTGTGTTTAAATTGCCGAATTATTTTGAGAAGGAATTTACATGTAGAAAGAGGTCTGGTAAATGGATCAATGGGTAATGTTGTTGATTTTGAGAAATACAGAAATAGAGATGGAATAGAATTTTTAAAAATTAAATTTGATGGCATTGAGGAAGTACAGCAAATTGGTCGTTGTTCTGCTAGGTTTTTGCTTGTTAAAGATTTATATGTTCGCCGTAAACAGTTTCCTGTTTGCTTGGCATATGCGGTGACAATCCATAAATCGCAAGGTTTAAGTGTAGACTGTGCATTGGTGAATATTGGCAGTTCTGTGTTCAAGGAGGGTATGGCATATGTGGCATTGTCACGAGTTAGAACTTTATCGGGATTGTACTTGATTGACTGTGATGTCACAAACATTTGTGCGGATCTAGATTGTGTTAAGGAATACAATAGGTTAAGAAGAGAGTATGCGCCACATTTGCCTCAATATCCTTTGTTTGAGAAACGTGTGGTAGGCCGCAAACGTAGAAATAGCAGTAATAGTAGGGAGGTTGTTGCAAAAAGACTAAAAGTCAATGAACCGAAAATTGTTAGCAGAAAGAAAGTGGATTCTGTTGAAGATGTTGTCGGTTTTCAATTTGAAAACAGTTCTGGTGTCAACTGCTATGCAAATGTAGTGGTTAATGTTCTCTTTTCACTAGAGAGTTTAAAAGAACAGATTCTGTTGAATTCTGAACAAATTTTATGCTGTTTGTTGAATTCTGTTTTCGAGAAATGTAGCAGTGATCGAACAAAAGTAGAAAGTGTGTCTGAAGTTCGTTATCTGTTAGATGAATGTTCAGGTCAAACAGACTTCTCTGAAAATAATCAGCAAGATTGTCAGGAGTTTTTAATGTATATGCTTGATATATTGCAAGTTGAGGGTGTAGATGTAGATCACCTGTTTGGGCTTTCTTATCAATGGCAGCATGACTGCGAGAACTGTATGGTATCAAGTACTACTAGTGTAGACTCAGAAAGATTTATATATTTAACTTTGCCAGACAGTAAATCAGTCTCCTTTAATAAGCTAGTAAATGCAGCGGATCACAACATGGAGTGTAGCCAATGTAAATGTGATATGATGTCAACATTATTTATACGTAGATATGGCCAGTATGTCATTTTAATGATGCAACGATGTAGGCCTGATGGAACAAAATTGTCAACTTTAATAAAAAATTTTGTGGCTTCTCAGCTGTCAATATCAGGGAGGACTTTTGTTACTGTAGCAATTATCTATCACGATGGTCCATCAACAACATCAGGACATTATACAGCTTACTTAAAGTCTGGAAACGGCTGGTCATTCTGTAATGATTCTGTTGTAACGTTCAAAAAAAAATTGCCGTTTGACCTTAAAAATTCTTACCTGGTGTTTTTAAAACCAAAATTTTAAGTAGAGGGAATGTAAGTCTGCAATGCTGTCTCGATTAAAAATTCAACTATATAAACCTAATGCAAGTAAGTCTGCTTCATAGTAAGCAGTATCAGTGTCATAGGAAAAGGAGAACATGACTGACAAAGAAGAGTAAGATATTAGTAGTCCAGGATTGTGAAAATAATCTCAAATATTTTATTTTTGAAAGTTGCGAAAATAGAAAATGTCGGGATTTGATTGGAAGAATTACAAGATTTGCGAATCGCGGCAACATGATTTGGCCTAGTGGAAACATGTGATATAATGAGAGAAGTTTTTTTTCTATGTAACATATTTCACGTATCGATGGAGGTTTTCTTTCAGAAAGTGGCGGGCTGAAAATATTTAAAGCACAACAGAGTGGATGCTGTTTATAGGAGATCCTTCGACGTCATTGAAAGTAAGTTAATTTTAAGAAGTTTTGAAATCAGATTTCTTAGGTTGTATGGGTTTTTTAAACACAGTCATTTTGATTGTGTTTTTTTTTCCCCGCTGTTACATGATGAATACCTTCAAGTCACTGATTTAAGTGAAATTTGATACATTCTGAGAACAGCAAAAATAAACCATTTAACATGTATAATTAATGTTATGCTTTTTGTCCTTATGATATACATTTAGAAATGTGTGGTACATATGGGTAAGGTGAGTTCTGTAAATATCAATTTTAATGCTTAGAGTGCTGTACTTCTGGGTAGTGTTTTTTTTTTATAAAAAAAAGAGGCCTCACCTCAAAGAAAGCTCTTGAAAGCACACATCTTATTTGCATCCTAAAACAATCATTTACAATGTTAGACACAATTTTATTATGACTTTACATCTTTTTTGCGCTGCTATTGCATCACTATTGTGAGACATTAGCAGTGCAAGAAAAACATCATGTTTCAAAATAGGCCTCAGTTCAGCAATATCAAGATACAGTTTCTTTCGAATATATATCTTTAGGATTGTGTAGGGAACGTAGAGAAGCAGAGACTTCTGTAAATGTCAAAGTTGTTGAAAAACTGTTTGTTTTTGAACCTTTTCCCTTGTCTTTTCTAATTTTTAAATACATGTTTTAATATTTTTTGAAATGTTTGTTCTTTGTTTTACAGATTGAAAGTATGAAAAAATATTTAAAAAAGGTAACAAGAATTATAAGGTAAATGTTTTCCACTCTTTTTACCCGCAATGCACTGCTGATGATGTCATTGACAGTATCTCTCATTTACTCTCTCTAGCTGTCTTTCTTTTTACATTATTCTCTGTTTACTTCCCTTATACTAACTCTTCTTTTTTTTTAAAAAAATATTTTTTTTAGTTCGCTTAAAGTTCGCGAACCGGTCAGCGAACTTGAAGCGAACCAAAAGAAATAGAGCTTGCCAGAGTGATAAACATTCTAGCAATTTTGTTTGAAAGGGGAGGTAGTTCTGAAAAGAACTGTTTTTTTTTGTTTTTGTTGTTTTATGTTTTTTTTGTAATTTTTTGAACATTTTTTGATTTTTTTGTATTTTTAGAACTGTTTTATGTTTTTTTTGTGTTTTTTAAGGAGGGGAGACAACAAAAAACAGGCTTTCAAAACGGCTCAACTGGAGCAAAAAAAAAGAAAATTACTTTTTGGGTGCATTAGGGCACTTATGATTTTCATATGCAATGTTCATGAGGTTGACACTCATGTTGCCATATGACAGCATAGCACCACAGTAAATACAAGACACCTTCATGTGCTGGAAGTTACGTTGGATGTTTGGCACAGTCTCTTGTGCCTCTCTTCCCGTCAAAGACAATGTGGATGTAGATCTTGCCACAGGAGTTGCCGTCGGATTGTCTTCAAGATCCCTCAACTCAGCCCGGCTGTAGTTCAAGGGATGCCACCTGCTCATGTGACGGTGCATTGTATAGTTCCCCATACTGTACTTCTTTTCTGTGCCTCTCGACAATCTGTGGTCACAGATGAGGCAGGTGGCATATTTTGCATTCACTTTCTTGGTTCCAGGAGGGATGGTGAAAAACTGCCAGATGAAACTGGTTTTTCGTTTAGAAACCCGGGGCAACTCATCAACAAATTGTTGTCCCTCTCTCTCCTCTTCTTCTTCTTCCTCATCTTCCTCCTCTCTGTTAGTCATAATTTGACTGGGTGGTCCTCTCTTCTTATGGGGAGGTGGAGGTGGTGGTGGGGGTGCACCAGCTGCAGCAACAATGGAAGCCATTGTGGATCTTCAGATAAATGGTCTTTCTCTCACCAAGATGAAAGTCAGAGTGAGGAAATAAGGAGGGGTTTACTTGATTTGGGGAAAACAAAAGTTCTGAGCCAATGAAAAGTGTTATTTTTAGGTCACATGACCTAGTCATACATCATTTGGAAACCAAAAGTGAAATGAACCAATGAGAAGTTTGATAAACAAGTCACATGACCTGTTCCGCTTACGTTACGCGGCGCGCGCCGCGTCCCAGATCGCTTCCGGTTCGCGGTCCGGAGCACTTCCGGGAGCGCTAACGCGGCGCGTCATTAGACGCATTACGCGATAACGTGATACGTCGCGCTTCCGCGGCGCGTCACTGTTCCGCTAACGTAACGTTGACCGGTTCGCGGACTAGATCGCGGCATCAAGATGAGCTAACGGAAAGCTTCCCGGTTCGCGAACTAGAAGCGAAGAAAAAAAATATTAAAAAAAAAATTATCAATAAACATCTAAATATATTTTGGGATTTAAAGAATAATACATTTTACAGCTACAGATGTTAGCTTTTAAAAAACCAATGAAATTCACTGAAAAAACCATAGGTTATAGACCATATATAGTTAGAAATTTGCATTTAAAAAACCATTGAAATTCAATGAAAAAACCATAGGTTATAGACCATATATAGTTAGGAATTCGCATTTACAAAACCTTATTTTACTCGCATAAAACCATTGAAATTCCATATATAGTTAGTTGCGCTAACTATATATCGCGCACCCGCAATCCACTGCTGATGATGTCACATATTACATCATTCATGACATGGTCAGTGACATCACTGATGACATCACTGATGACATCTCAAATGACATCACTGATGACAACATCCAGTGACTGTATGTTTCTGTGAAGTTAAAATATGTCTTACATATTGAAGAATGAGTGGATGTATAAGTGTCTGGATGAAGGATTTAGTAGGTGCATGACTGACTGTATGAGTGAGTGATTAAATGTGTCTCACTGAGTGCATGGGTTAGTGACTAAACTGTCTTAATTTGTGCATCATTATGTCTGTTGTTCTGTAAACTGTTGCATGTGTTGATAAGTAGCTATATGAGTAACTATATGGGTTATTGATTGGTTACCTTAGTATTTGTATGGGAGACTGAGTGTGTGTGTGGGTGGCTGGGAGGTGTATGACTCTGTGCATAGATGTGTGAGCAGTTGATTCACTAGAGGTATGGTTTCAAAAGTGCATGTGGTAACAGCTGTATGGGCGGTTGACTGTGTGCATGAGTGTATTGGTGAGTGAATGGATATCTCAGTGCTACATGTCAAAGTAAGTACATATGTAAAACACAGTACATGTGAGAGTTGACATATATAAATAACTGTGCATAAGAGCCAGTGAATGTGTGAGTGGCTGTATGGATCATTGTGAACTTGTATCAGGGATTGTATAAGAGAGTAAATATGTGTTAGTATATGTTTGAATAAGTAAAGTTTGTATAACTGTATAGTTGAGGAAATGGAGGTGTGATTGATTCTTTGCATGACTGACTAGGTGTGTGAGTAACTCCATGGATGAGTGACAGTCTGTGAGTGTCTGTTTACACTGATTGTATCTAAGGTTATATTAGAGTCTGAAGAGGTTCATCGTATTATCACATGAATGATATCATCAGTGATGTGATCAGTAATGTCAAATGAGATGTCATCAGTGATGTCATCAGTGATGTCATTTGAGATGTCATCAGTGATGTCATCAGTGATGTCACTGACCATGTCATGAATGATGTAATATGTGACATCATCAGCAGTGGATTGCGGGTGCGCGATATATAGTTAGCGCAACTAACTATATATGGAATTTCAATGGTTTTATGCGAGTAAAATAAGGTTTTGTAAATGCGAATTCCTAACTATATATGGTCTATAACCTATGGTTTTTTCATTGAATATATATATATATACGTATATATCCAAATTAAACTTGCTCTCAAGGTGAAGCGCCACACACGAAGTTCAGATTAAACCTTCTTTTATTCAGATCGGCAACAGCAGAGGCACAGCACACTGAATTTGGTAAGACTCTCACAGCCTTTCACCAGACGCGTTTCCGGGGACATTTCTCCCTTCTTCAATGGCAGGCGCAGAAGGAAAGGTACAGCTACCTTGTATCCCACATTCATTTTAAATGTTCACAGTACCGCCCAAGAGGGCGCGTGGCGTCAAGCATTCTGGTAAATGTAGTTGGGGGCTTGCTCGCAGCTGTCTCTGTGCTTTCCTAGGTGAATAATGCACATTACAGGTTATGCCGCTTGTGCTGCTTTTCTCATGCCCAAATGAACAAGGTAACTTCGTTCTCAAGTGTTGTTCTGTTTAGTAGAAGTACCAGACCTGATCCGTCAACAGCGCGTCAGCCAGAGACGCGTATACAGAAGCCCCCGCATCATCAAGCTGGCCTGGTCGTCACTGGTATCTGCTGCGGCGGACTTTTGTTTTTTCCAAGTGATTGGATAGGACCAAGGCCCACCACCGAGATCAGGAGGACAAGGGGTGGTGTTGAAGTCATGGACTCCACGCTGGGCGAGTTGGATGAAGTTCCAGTACATCACAGGACAGTGGTGGCAATGTCATCGTAGTGCCCTTTATCCCGCTGAACCATAGGGCCACCCCTGCTATACCTACCTGAAGAAACACAGCATTCTGGGACTTGCAGTCCACACGCAACAAGTGAACAGCAAATGGTGAGCAAAGGCATTGACCTTGGGGGCGGAGCGGGTCACAACCAATCAACCCGTGGCAGGACATTTAAATCTTCAATGGCGTCCTTACCTCGTGATAATCCCTGGCGCTGAAGAAGGCTTCAAATAGCCGAAATGCATTCGCCGTTTGGTACATTTGGAATAAAGATGCCTCCATGGTTCCCCTACTGTGGCCTCTGCCTTTTCTTTGAGGAGGTTGTGTGCGATATATATATATACATTGTCCTGGCATTGGGCGACATGCACGGTCATGATTGCCCCCACGAAGTATTGGACTTGGGCATTGTGGCTGAAGCGGTTCTGGGGCATAAGGAGACTTTTAATTTTCCACTACAAGGCAGATTGGACACCATCCGCGCAATCCTGCTTCGCTATCCGACTATTTGGTCGGAATTCCACTCCACCTTTTCCTGTATGCAAGGCTTTGCATGCTGGTACCTGCAGTTCTGGACTACACCCGGATTGTTGAACAGGTGGGGAGAATTACATCGTGGGCGGAGCCTGAGTCAATGGGCTACAGAAAGCCGCAGAACAGCTTTTCAGCGCAAGATGGAGGGTTTCCAATCGCTTGTGGCGCTGAGGAAGGCAAAAGAATTGCCGAAATGCATTCGCCTGTGATCTGTGGATAATAAATGCCTCCAACAATGTTCCCAGGTGTGGCCTTCGCTCTTTCTTCGGAGGAGGTGGTACGGATATATATATATATATATATATATATTTTTTTTTTTTGTAAGTAACTCGTGGCTGTTTCGGCAGGGGGGGTTACTAGCGCTGCCTCAGCTATACCTTTTTTAAATAATTGTTGTGTCGTGAGAGGACACTTTTAATCCTGTATCATTTTTAACTATTGGGATTGCCGAGGGACGGAGCTTTGACACGGGAGGGGATTCTGTTTACTCACCTCTTCCTGGTGCTATTCCTGGTGCTATTCCGATTGGCGGGGACCGTCCGTGCGAGCGGTCCCGCCCTTCTGGCAGTTAGCGGTTTAGTTGGAGGGGGCATAAGGATAAAACTGGATGGAAGCACGAGCGCGCAGTGTTTTATAAGTAACTCGTGGCTGTCTCGGCAGGGGGGTTACTAGCGTGCCTCAGCTATACCTTTTTTAAATAATTGTCGTGTCGTGAGAGGACACTTTTAATCCTGTATCATTTTTAACTATTGGGATTGTTGTAGGGACGGAGCTTTGACACGGGAGGGGATTCTGTTTACTCACATCTTCCTGGTGCTATTCCTCCCGCTATTCGAATTGGCGGGGACCGTACGTGCGAGCGGTCCCGCCCTTCCAGCAGTTAGCGGTTTAGTTGGAGGGGGCATAAGGATAAAACCGGATGCAAACGCGAGCGCGCAGCGGGCGCGCCAAAGGCAAGCCCGTCTGCGCCCGTCACCGCTAAGGACGCGCTCAGCGCCGGCCATGCTGCCTCTCCTTTGGCTTTTAGGAACCAAGCCCAAGTAAGTTGCACGATCCGGTACTCGGGGCTGAACTTCACAACATAAATAGAAGGGCTAGCTGTAAGGGAGGTCTCGGTTTTGTGGAAACTGCCCCTTTTTTTGGTTAAAGACCTTCTCCCATGCGGGCTGCTGAATGTTCGATCTCTACCAAAACACAGGACCAAAATTCATCTACTGTTGGAAGCTCATGAATTGGAAGTATTGTGCATGACAGAAACCTGGACTCGTCAAGACTGCGAGGTTGACCTTGGTCTGGCCTGCCCCCCTGGCTATAAAATTCTACATAAGCCAAGACTGGGGGGGAGAGGGGGAGGGGTGGGTTGATTTACGGAAAGTCCCTGAACCGGACTACCATCGATATTGACACGGTTGCAGGGGTTGAACTCCTTGGGTTTACAATTAAGAGTGCTTTAGGCCAATCCTTGACAGGGATCATTTGTTATCGTCATCCAGGGTCTTTTTGTGCATCACATCAGCAACTGCTTTAGGAAATTTTTACCAATACGGCTGCCACACATCGGAGACTGCTGATTTTGGGCGACTTTAATCTTTGGCTGAATGAGCCCCTTGACATAGACCTGGCCAACATCACTCAATCTTTTGAGGGGCTGGGAATTTGTCAACAAGTATCCAAAGCTACTCATTTGGGAGGACATATGCTGGATCTTATTTTTGCAGAAGATGATCAGGTGTATATTAGGGAAGTTCTTCCCATGGACTGGACTGACCATTCTTTGGTCAAATTCTATCTGAACATGGCCAATTTGGACAAGCGGGAAGCCAATCGGATGAACAAATTTGTAGGCAGGGATTGGAGGGCTCTGATGCGGAAGAGAGGTCCTGATGGGGTGTTCTCATCGGAAGACTGTTTTTCCCCGGAGGCCCAAGTAGAGGAGAACTACGCCGCCCTTTGCAGGAAAATCACCTTGACTTTTGACTCTCTTGCGCCTCTTAAGCACCTTCGGAGCAGGTGGAGACCTTCTGCCCCTTGTTTTAGTGAGGAACTGAAAAACTTGAAACTCGAGTGTAAACGGGCTGAGAGGAGTTGGAGGCGTGGCTATCTAGATGACGACAAAAGGTTATGGAGAACAAAAATTACAAAATATAAGAAGGTCATTAATAGGTCGAAAGCCGACTATTTTGCCTCCCTGATACTTAAGGCTCCTAATAGCTCCCGCAGTATTTTTAACATCCTTAACAGCCTGACCAGCCCAGACTGCTGTAAAAATGAGTTTCTTCCTTCTCAGGTGCTCTGTGACAACCTTGCCGGCTTTTTTCATGACAAAGTTGACAATGTTGTTGAGGAGCTGGGGAGGGTATCTTACCTCTCTGAGGGGGCAAACACTCTGTCATCTGCCATTGAGGACACTAGTGCGATGGTAGCAAGAGTTAGCATGAGGGGGCTCTTTCTGGCTCTCTCTCTGAATTCCCTAACTTGCAGCCGGAAGATTTCTGTAAGGTAGTGGACAGTATTGCATCAGGTTCTCCCTTGAACCCGTTACCATGTAAGATCTGGAAGGAGTTTGGGGCAGAGTTGTTTCCCTCGCTCCGCCTGATTTGCAATCAGTCTCTCACTTGTGGGGTGGTGCCGTTTCAATGGAAGCAGGCACTGGTGACACCACTGCTTAAGAAACCTTCCCTTGACCCGGAGTGTCTCAAAAATTTTAGACCCATATCCCTCCTCCCTTTTCCTGCTAAAATAGAAGAACGGGTGGTGAATGGCACGCTGTCCACATACTTAGAACACGCTAAGCTTCTGGAGGAGGAGCAGTTTGGGTTCCCGCCGGCTCACGGCTCCGGGACGGCCTTGGTGACCGTGATGGATGCGCTTCGGGGCGGGCAGATAGGGGTCAGGCAGCAGTTCTTATTCTGCTTGACCTGTCTGCCGCCTTCGATACAGTCAATCACAAAATCCTTCTGAGTCGGCTCAGAGAAGTGGGAGTGACTGGTGTTGCCCTTAGGTGGTTTCATTCCTTCTTATCAGGGAGGCAGCAGGCAGTGTCCCTCTCCCCCTACCAATCCGCCTATACATATGTTTCACATGGCGTGCCACAGGGCTCGGCCAATAGCCCTATTCTTTTTAATGTTTATTTGAGACCCCTGATGGTGGTCATCAAGCGTTATAACATCAACATCATTAATTACGCAGATGACACGCAATTAATTCTCTCCCTCGAGGGAGAGCAGTCAACTTCTTTAGAGGGGTTTCACAGCTGCCTGCGAGACATGTCGCAGTGGTTGAGGGAAAATTCATTACAATTTAATATAGCTAAAACAGAGGTGCTTTATTATGCTATGGGCAGGACTCCCTCTGGGCTGCCCAGCAATTTTTGGCCCCCAGAATCTCCCAACCTTGGCCAGCCTGTTAAGACAGTTCGCAACCTGGGTGTGACATTTGATTGAAACCTCACCCTAGAGGCGCATGTCACGAAAGTGGTGTGCTGCTGCTTGGCCATTATTCGTTCTCTTAGGAAGATCTTCCCTCTACTACCCCATCAGGCGCACTCCTTGATAGCACCGAGCACCCTACTCAGTTGACTTGATTACTGCAATGCTTTGCTCCTTGAGTCTCCAAATTTTTTATTGGATAGGATGCAGAGGATGCAATCAACTGCAGCTAAGTTGGTATTAGGCTGGCCGAGACAGTCTTCCACCTCTGGGGCCCTGGCGGAGTTGCACTGGCTCCCTGTGATACAAAGAATTAAGTTCAAATCACTTTGCCTAGTCTTTAAAGCTTTGCACGGAAGGGGTCCTATTTTCCTCCAACACAAATTTGAATGGTATGTCCCTGGCCGAACTTTGCATTCATCCGGGGCAAAACTAATAAAAGTCCCCCATTTTAAAAAAGTCAGAGCGGGGGGTAGATCATTTGGGATCGCTGCTGCAAAGCTCTGGAACACCTTACTTCTTGAACTGAGACAAATCAGTGAACTCCTGCCTTTCAG
Organism: Lissotriton vulgaris; assembly: GCF_964263255.1. NCBI lineage: Eukaryota > Metazoa > Chordata > Amphibia > Caudata > Salamandridae > Lissotriton > Lissotriton vulgaris. Next base: position 52,827 of record NW_028251079.1, on the reverse strand, counting down.
AAGGAACCTAAAAACATGGTTATTTCCTAAGAATTAGGGCCGAGTTATAGTAAGTCCCTGTGGAGGTGGTCAGACTGAGGCGGAGGTGGTCGGACTGAGTTACGAGCGCCAAGATGCCTGTTAGGTGATAGTGCGCTTTAGAAATGCAATAAATAAATATATAAATATATATATCAATATATCAATATATATATATATATATATATATATATATATATATATATATATATATATATATATATATATATATATATATATATATATATATTATATATATATATAAATATATATATATATATATATATATACATATATATATATATATATATATATATATATATATATATATATATATATATATATATATCTCGAAAACAAAAAGCAAGACTGCCGTCCCGGATCCCCAGGAAAGCAGGCAACTCCACGAATCCAGTATTCAGGCAAGAGTTTTATTAAGCAACGCTTAACAGAGAAAGAAAACTGACGCGTTTCGGGCGGGATGCCCTTGATCACAGTCCCGGCATATATATAATATGCCGGGACTGCATATAATAATATATATATATTCAAACAGGTCTGACTTGCAGCCGGCAGGCAGAAAAGGCACTCATTCAGGCAGTGATTTTGCTCATACCAACAGCTTTATTTTGCTTGTCTCGTCAATAACCCAACGCGTTTCGACGTCAGCCGAAGGCTTGATCACGGGTGTTGAGCTCTAACATGAGCCTTCTTTTATGTTTAGTGCAAAATTTGAAAAAAACAATCATAAGTGAATGAAAGTGCATTCTGGGTGATATCGTTTTTCACATCTTTCGATATTACAACTAAGCAAGGTGATGTTAAAAAATGCTCTTTACATGCATAGTGCGTGGAAAGGGAATTATTTGCAAATATACGGATGGTCTTCACATTAATTCATGTGTTATATTTTTATGTTAATGAAATGTCTCTCTAGTGAGTTAGAGTTACTTCACAGTTTTTTCATGGGAGCGGATGATCATGCTCCAATTAAGCTGTTCTCTCTGATTAGTGCTCTCTGGTGAGCATAATATGTCCATCTATTGTCACTCAGGACCCTAGGTGTTACTTGAGTCTTCTGGGTGTTGATTTCTCTCTCTGGTGAGTGAATATGTATATCGGTCAAACAGTTTAGAGATGAACATGTAATTCTTCAGTTTGATTCAGGCCTCGTGGCTCGAGCGTTCTGAAGGCGATGATATGTTTGGACTCTTTCTGTCTTAAGAGTTTTCTGCGGTCTCCTCCTCTCTCGGATTACGCTAGTTGGTCAATTGCACAGTATCTCAGGGTTTCCCATTGTTATCATGATATTGGTTCATGTGTTTGGGAAATAGCATTGGTCTGATCTCGATGGGTAGTGGCTCTCGGTGGTGTGTTCCAGGATTCTTTTCTTAGCCTCAAATATCGTGCTGCCGATATATCTTTTGTTGCATGGGCAAGTTATTACATAGACCACAAATGTACTCTTGCAGGTCAAATGTTGTTTTATCCGCCATGTTTTGTTTTCATGCATTGTGATTGTCTTTGTGGCAGTTGCAATTTTACAGACTTTACATTGTCTGTAAGGCCAGAATCCTTCTCGTTGTAACCATGTTATCATGGGTTTCTCTCTGTAATGGCTGTGGACTAGTTGGTCGCCCAGATTTCTGGCTCGCCGGTAAGTAATTGAGGGGTGGTCTCCAATGATTTTGACTAGTGTTTGGTCTGACCGAAGTATTCCCCAGTGCTTTCTGATCAGTTTCGATAATTGTTGCTTTTCTGCACTGTATGTTGTTATTAGTCGGATTGTTTAATCATTTTTAGGTCTCGCTATTCGATGCGCATGCGCATCGAGCTTGCGAGGATATAGGGCTTTAACCAGAGTTAAACTAACTGGGCGATTTGGTGCTGTGCCCGTGGCTTTTAGGTCAATGTGCAAGCGCATTGACCTAAAATGCGCGTGCACAGCACCAAATCGCCAGCCATCTGTTCCCCAGCTTGGATCTCCTGGCTTCTCCTCCCCTAATTATCCGCACATCAAAGGCTGCTCCCGCCCCCTGCTTCACACTTCAAACAAATGCTACCGAGAGCATTTCCCGCCCGGCCGCTTTTAATTTCATTTCGCAAGCAGTTCCCCCTCCTCCCTCTCCTCCCTCTCCTGACTTTCTCCTGCCTGCCACACCAATCCAAACTGAGGCGCTGCTGCTCCAGTCCCTGTATTACTCCCACTCATCTATGATTAGGAATAAAAGACTGTCGGTTAAAAACAGTTTCAAGATAAAAATGGTTTCCCATTACTTTTGCAGAATGTTCTGCATTTCCTTAACCGCCTCCAACTCTCCGACTTTCACATGCACATACCACTTTGCTGATACTGACCGAGACATGCGCTTTATAAGCAGGAAATAGAATTCTACAGGAAACAATACTACCGAAGACCATTCGAGGGTGTGAGCTCAATGCCACCGAAGAGTACGTACAATTATTATACTTAAAGTTCAGTCAACTACCCTTGATGCACGGACAACCTTTGAAGAAAGTGAAAAGCATGTACCCTCACCCTCACCCTCAACCCCTCACCCTCACTCACCCTCAACCCCTCACCCTCACCCTCACTCACCCTCACCCTCACTCACCCTCACCCCTCACCCTCAACCCTCAACCCCTCACCCTCACTCACCCTCACTCACCCTCACCCTCACTCACCCTCAACCCCTCACCCTCACTCACCCTCACCCACCCTCACCCTCAACCCCTCACCCTCACTCACCCTCAACCCCTCACCCTCACCCTCACTCACCCTCAACCCCTCACCCTCAACCCCTCACTCACCCTCACTCTCACTCACCCTCAACCCCTCACCCTCACCCCCACTCACCCTCACTCACCCTCACCCTCACTCACCCTCAACCCCTCACCCTCACTCACCCTCAACCCCTCTCCCTCACTCCCCCTCAACCCTTCACCCTCACTCACCCTCACTCACCCTCAACCCCTCACCCTCACTCACCCTCAACCCCTCACCCTCACTCACCCTCAACCCCTCACCCACTCACCCTCAACCCCTCACCCTCAACCCCTCACCCTCAACCCCTCACCCTCACTCACACTCACCCTCACTCACCCTCACTCACCCTCACCCTCACTCACCCTCAACCCCTCACCCTCACTCACCCTCACTCACCCTCAACCCCTCACCCTCACTCACCCTCACCCTCACTCACCCTCAACCCCTCACCCTCACTCACCCTCAACTCCTCACCCTCACTCACCCTCAACCCCTCACTCACCCTCACTCTCACTCATCCTCACTCACCCTCAACCCCTCACCCTCACTCACCCTCAACCCCTCACCCTCACTCACCCTCAACCCCTCACCCTCACTCACCCTCAACCCCTCACCCTCACTCACCCTCACCCTCACTCACCCCCACTCACCCTCAACCCCTCACTCACCCTCACTCTCACTCACCCTCACTCACCCTCAACCCCTCACTCACCCTCACCCTCACTCACCCTCACTCACCCTCACTCGCCCTCAACCCCTCACCCTCACTCACCCTCACTCACCCTCACCCTCTCACCCTCACTCACCCTCACCCTCACTCACCCTCAACCCCTCACCCTCACCCTCACTCACCCTCAACCCCTCACCCCCTCACTCACCCTCACTCTCTCATCCTCACTCACCCTCAACCCCTCACCCTCACTCACCCTCACCCACCCTCAACCCCTCACCCTAACTCACCCTCACCCTCACTCACCCTCACCCTCACTCACCCTCACCCACCCTCAACCCCTCATCCTCACTCACCCTCAACCCCTCACCCTCACTCACCCTCAACCCCTCACCCTCACTCGCCCTCAACCCCTCACCCTCAATCCCTCACCCTCACTCACCCTCAACCTCACTCACCCTCAACCCCTCACCCTCACTCACCCTCACTCACCCTCACTCACCCTCACCCTCACTCACCCTCACTCACCCTCAACCCCTCACCCTCACTCACCCTCACTCACCCTCAACCCCTCACCCTCACTCACCCTCAACCCCTCACCCTCACTCACCCTCAACCCCTCACCCTCAACCCCTCACTCACCCTCACTCTCACTCACCCTCACTCACCCTCAACCCCTCAGCCTCACTCACCCTCACCCTCACTCACCCTCACCCTCACTCACCCTCACCCTCACTCACCCTCAACCCCTCACCCTCACTCACCCTCAACCCCTCACCCTCACTCACCCTCAACCCCTCACCCTCAACCCCTCACTCACCCTCACTCTCACTCACCCTCACTCACCCTCAACCCCTCAGCCTCACTCACCCTCACCCTCACTCACCCTCACCCTCACTCACCCTCACCCTCACTCACCCTCAACCCCTCACCCTCACTCACCCTCACCCTCACTCACCCTCACCCTCACTCACCCTCACCCTCACTCACCCTCAACCCCTCACCCTCACTCACCCTCAACCCCTCACCCTCGACCCCTCCCCCTCAACCCCTCACCCTCACTCACCCTCACTCACCCTCACTCACCCTCAACCCCTCACCCTCAACCCTCAACCCCTCACCCACCCTCACAACACATATTGTGTTACAATAGGTGTCACATTTGCGAAAGATAAAACTATTGGCATTGTAAATAACAAAGCTATTATTTCGCTATTTTCAAAACAAGCACATAAATAAAAAAATGTGTCCTTTACAATACCAATAGCTCAAACTTTCCTAATGCGAGACCTATTGCATTGCTGTGCTTCTCTCCCCTGCTGCACTCTCCTGCTCTCTAGAGATGTGGCCTAACGACCAGAGCTGCCATCTAAGTCACGTAAATACAAAACATGTTGCATTCCAAATGCTATAGGTGTCACATTCGCGAAAGTTATAACTATTGGCATTGTAAATGACAAAGCCATCAATTTAGCAATTTTAAAAACCAACAAATAAATAAAATATGTCATTTACAAGACCAATAACTCCAACTTTTCTAATGCGAGACCTATTGCATTTCCAATGCTTGTTGATTTCCTTTTCTTTATGTAGAATTTCTCTTCTGTCTGTTCCTTTCACTTTTTGAGACAACTTGCCACTATTTTTGATGGGTATTTTCCTTTGTGGAATCTCTCTGATGCCTTCAGACTGTGTTTTTGGAATTCCAATTCAGTTGAACAATTTCTTTTTAATCGGAGGAATTCCCCATGCGGAATACTCCACCTTAATTTTTCCTTGTGAAAACTCTGACCGTGCAATATTGAGTTGGTAGCTGTGTGCTTCCGGTGTAATGTGGTTTCCAGATTATTTTTTTCAATATGTTATGTTATGTTAACCCTTTGTTAAAGCGCAAACAGCTGCCCCAGCAACGGAGCGTCCCGGCGCTGACCTAACCAGTACCTGAGGGGTGGGGGGATAACCAACAGAAGACTAGATGACGGAAAAGAGGTGATTTTTGAGTTCCTTTCGAAAGGCAGTCAAGTTGTTTAGGGTGCGGATATGTAGAGGCAGGGAGTTCCAGAGTCTTGCCCCTAAGACTTTGAAGGAACGGCCGCCCATTCTACAAAGCCTAGTTCGGGGGACCGTCACAAGGTGTTGTCCCAGTGAGCGCAGGGTGCGCTGGGGAGTGTAGGGTACAAGGAGCGGGAGTAGGAGTTCAGGGCCGTCTGAGTTAAGAATTTTGAATGCAGTGGTAAGGGTTTTCAAATGAATTCGGGATTCAATTGGCAGCCAGTGCAGATTACGGATGGTGGCTCTGCCAGAGCACCTGCGTGGAAGGCCAACCACAGCTCTGGCGGCCGAGTTCTGAATACGTTAAAGCCGTGCTAGTTCTGCTTTATTTGCCCCTAAGAATAGAACATTGGCATAGTCCAGCCGGGCAAGGATCATGGATTGGATGATAAGTTGGCGGGTTCTGGAGTCGAAGAAACCGAGTATCGGGCTAAGACTCCTCAATAGACCCACACACGTAGCTGCCACTTTCTTTGTGTGGGACTGAAAGTTGAGTGAGGAGTCCAGCCAGACACCTAGGTTCTTCACAACATTTTTTGGCACAGGGGTGGGGCCAAGCAAAGAGGGCCACCAATGATCACTCCAGTGGCTAGGGGTTTTGCCAAGGAGAAGCACCTCCGTTTTCCCGGCGTTCAGCTGAAGGCAGTTGCGCGTCATCCACTGTGCAACTGCCGCTAGGCCATCCCTGAATTTAGTAGCCGAAGTTGAAGGGCCTTCAGGGAGTGTGATGACCAGCTGTGTGTCGTCGGCGTACGACACCAGCGTAAGGTCCCTCTCTTTTGCCACTACTGCAAGAGGCTGGACGTACAAATTAAAAAGGGATGGGCTTAGCGCCGAGCCATGGGGAACTCCCTGTTCGATGGAATGGGGTTGGGAGATGTATGGTGGGGCTGAAACTCGAAAGGACCTGTCCTTTAGAAAGGACCGGAACCATTCAAGGGCGAGTTCATCGATCCCTATGGTCTCAAGTCGTTTCAGCAGGATATTGTGTGAGACCGTGTCAAAGGCTGCGCTGAGATCCAGCAGGATCAGGGCGGCACTTTGACCAGCGTCCAGGACACCCCGAAGGTGTTCAGTGGTGGTCAGCAGGGCCGACTCGGTGCTGTGACCTGGCCTGAAGCCATTTTGGGAGGGGTCCAGGACGTGGTTTTGCAGCATGTGATGGGATAGCACTTTGTTTACATGGGCTTCAGCCAGTTTAGACGTCCAAGGGAGCAGCGATATGGGTCTGAAGTTTTCTGGCTTTGTGGGATCTAATGTGGGTTTTTTAATAATAGGGGAAACCCATGCTGATTTCCAACAGGCGGGGACCACAGCTGAGGAAAAAGAAAGATTGAGTAGGCTGGCAAGCGAGGGAAGAAAGAAATCAAGTGAGTCCAGGAATTTAGTTGGTCTCATGGGGTCTGTGGGGGAGCCAGACTTAACCTGTCTGCACAGTTTAGCAAGGTCGTCGAGGGATATGTCGGGTATTCTTGACAGTTTCGACATATCAACCGCAGAGTTGGGAGTGTTGATGGGCACAGGCTCATCTTGAGGAAAGGAAATATAGATCTTCCTCACTTTTTCAATGAAAAAGGTGGCAAGGTCTTCGCACTGTTTCGATGAAGTAATGCAGGAGACTGGGTTGGAGACATTTTGGAGGCTTTGAACTAATTTAAAGATCGTTTTGGTGGGGTTGGAGCTTAGTTTAATTTCCTTTGCATAGAAGGAGGCTCGGGTGGCACGAATCGCCTTGTGATACGTGCGTAGTTTTGATAAGTAGAGGACTTTGTCGCTATCTAAATAGTTTTTCCTCCATCCGCGTTCGGCTTTCTTGCATTCCTTCCGCAAGGTTTTGAGCGTTTCATTATACCATGGGTTGGTGGGGGAACTGCGAGTTTTGGTCCACTTAGCCGGAATTAAGACGTCAAGCCCTGTAACGATCCAGTCGTGAAAAGCAGCATAGGCTGTATTAATGTCTCTGTTCTCGTCAGGGGGGTGGAATTCTTCTAGGTTTTTAATAAGGTCTTCAGAAGAGAGTTTGTGCCATGGCCGTTTGTGGCAGGGGTTAGCCGCAACTTTAGCAGGCGGTTTTTTTGCCGTAATAATAAGTTTGACGAGGAAATGGTCGGTCCAACCCATGGGTTCAGGGGGATCAGCCGTAGCTTCCAACATGTTAGTAAAGATAGGGTCTAATATGTGCCCAGCAGTGTGGGTGGGGGAGTGGACCAGGGAGTTTAGCTGCAGGGCCGTGAGGTCGGCCAGCAAGTTTTTAATGGTGGGTTCAGTAACGGAATCAAAGTGGAGATTAAGATCACCCAGTATGGTGAAGTTGGGGGAAGAGACTGCCAGAGTGTGGGATATTTCTAGGAGTTCATCAATAAATCTGGCAGAGGGACCTGGTGGCCGGTAGATGTAAAGCCCAGAGAGGGTGAATTGAGGGCAAATGGAGATCTTGAATCGTGCGCATTCGCAACCCCAAATATCTTCTTTTGTGAAGGAGCAGTTATATGTAGTTCGGTATATAACAGCTATTCCCCCTCCCCTAGAGTCTCTGTTTACCAGTTTTATGGAGAAACCATTGGGCAGCGTAAGGTTCGGAATGCTAGTCTGGTCATCATGGAGCCAGGTTTCGCATAGAAACAGAATGTCTGGGTTTTCGTCCGTTATAAGAGTATGGACTTCCGCATGATGTTTCGCGAGAGATCTGACATTCAGTTGGAGAACCCGAAGGGGAGAAAGCTTAGGTGTCGCTGCTATACAGCTGGATAGGGTAGGCTTAGGTGTAGTAAATTTACAGGACTCACAGTGAAGTGCTGTTTGTCCGAGACAGCCTCCAAGCTTGTCGCATCTGGTGCTGGTATTTAGTGCGAGGAGATGTTCTCTGTCAAAGCAGACTCTAAGCTGGGGTTTTTGTGCAGGGGGACTGGCGAGAGGCGATGTCTTGGCGATGACGGGCGCAGACGGGCTTGCCTTAGGCGCGCCTTCGGCGCGCAAACGGCGCTCCCGCTGCGCTCGTCCGCTGCGCTTCCTGTACGTGCACATTTATCCCGAGAAAAAGGGGGTGTGGCCTCAACGGGGGCGTGGTCAGCGCGCACGCCTGCTCTGATGGCGGCCGCTTTGGGAGAGAGGAGAAAGCGCGACAGCTTGTAATCAGCTGTGCGCTACAAGTCAAAGTAGCAGTCGAGATAACAGCCGTGTTTAAAAACACAGTAAGTGACACCACACAAGAGAAATACAAATTTAAAAGTGATTTTGAGCAATAGTTATGAGTACCGCCAGCTCCCGGCTTCCGCCTCAGGACTGGGAAGGATTTGTCTGTCAACCGCTATTAGTCGGCGGTTATGTAGTCAGAGGAGGGGGCGTGGCCTCAACGGGGGCGTGGTCAGCGCGCACGCCTGCTCTGATGGCGGCCGCTTTGGGTGAGAGGAGAAAGCGCGACAGCTTGTAATCAGCTGTGCGCTACAAGTCAAAGTAGCAGGCGAGATGCCAGCTGTGTTTAAAAACACAGTAAGTGACACCACACAAGAGAAATACAAATTTAAAAGTGATTTTGAGCAATAGTTATGAGTACCGCCAGCTCCCGGCTTCCGCCTCAGGACTGGGAAGGATTTGTCTGTCAACCGCTATTAGTCGGCGGTTATGTAGTCAGAGGAGGGGGCGTGGCCTCAACGGGGGCGTGGTCAGCGCGCACGCCTGCTCTGATGGCGGCCGCTTTGGGAGAGAGGAGAAAGCGTGACAGCTTGTAATCAGCTGTGCGCTACAAGTCAAAGTAGCAGGCGAGATGCCAGCCGTGTTTAAAAACACAGTAAGTGACACCACACAAGAGAAATACAAATTTAAAAGTGATTTTGAGCAATAGTTATGAGTACCGCCAGCTCCCGGCTTCCGCCTCAGGATTGGGAAGGATTTGTCTGTCAACCGCTATTAGTCGGCGGTTATGTAGTCAGAGGAGGGGGCGTGGCCTCAACGGGGGCGTGGTCAGCGCGCACGCCTGCTCTGATGGCGGCCGCTTTGGGAGAGAGGAGAAAGCGCGACAGCTTGTAATCAGCTGTGCGCTACAAGTCAAAGTAGCAGGCGAGATGCCAGCCATGTTTAAAAACACAGTAAGTGACACCACACAAGAGAAATACAAATTTAAAAGTGATTTTGAGCAATAGTTATGAGTACCGCCAGCTCCCGGCTTCCGCCTCAGGACTGGGAAGGATTTGTCTGTCAACCGCTATTAGTCGGCGGTTATGTAGTCAGAGAAGGGGGCGTGGCCTCAACGGGGGCGTGGTCAGCGCGCACGCCTGCTCTGATGGCGGCCGCTTTGGGAGAGAGGAGAAAGCCCAACAGCTTGTAATCAGCTGTGCGCTACAAGTCAAAGTAGCAGGCGAGATGCCAGCCGTGTTTAAAAACACAGTAAGTGACACCACACAAGAGAAATACAAATTTAAAAGTGATTTTGAGCAATAGTTATGAGTACCGCCAGCTCCCGGCTTCCGCCTCAGGACTGGGAAGGATTTGTCTGTCAACCGCTATTAGTCGGCGGTTATGTAGTCAGAGGTTGGGGCGTGGCCTCAACGGGGGCGTGGTCAGCGCGCACGCCTGCTCTGATGGCGGCCGCTTTGGGAGAGAGGAGAAAGCGCGACAGCTTGTAATCAGCTGTGCGCTACAAGTCAAAGTAGCAGGCGAGATGCCAGCCGTGTTTAAAAACACAGTAAGTGACACCACACAAGAGAAATACAAATTTAAAAGTGATTTTGAGCAATAGTTATGAGTACCGCCAGCTCCCGGCTTCCGCCTCAGGACTGGAAAGGATTTGTCTGTCAACCGCTATTAGTCGGCGGTTATGTAGTCAGAGGAGGGGGCGTGGCCTCAACGGGGGCGTGGTCAGCGCGCACGCCTGCTCTGATGGCGGCCGCTTTGGGAGAGAGGAGAAAGCGCGACAGCTTGTAATCAGCTGTGCGCTACAAGTCAAAGTAGCAGGCGAGATGCCAGCCGTGTTTAAAAACACAGTAAGTGACACCACACATGTTGGACAGGCCCCAGAAGGGGGCTCGCTCCCTCCCCGCACGACAGAGCCAGGACACCGACTCTACAGAAGCCACCCGTAACCCGTCCCACGCGGGACACCTGCCCCCGAACACCTTCATATCATCGGCCTGGGCATCCACCAGCACCATTGCCCGGGCCCAGCCGCCATCTTGGACACTGCACCACGAGGCCGCGTGGCCTCAGCTCGACCCTAACCGTGGGCCTGGCCAGGCCCCGACATCCCGGCACCACCATCCACCCAGGAGGTGATCGGACCACTTGGCAGGTCAATGGGAGAGAGGAGTGTCGATGGCTCTCCCCCGCCAGGTGCCGATCGCCCCCAGCCTCCCCGGGCGCTGGCTCCACCCCCCTGCTTGGTGTCTGGACCCCCTCATCCCGGACCTCCCGACCTCCAAGAGCGAGGGTCCGGACATCAAAGGGCGCCAGACCTATAACTGGGGCAGCTCCAGAGCAGGAAGGCAGTTGTATCCTGGAGTCGAGAGACACCGTGAAGAACTCATCCTTGACGGACTGCTGGCGCTGCCGCAGCCCTGCCTTGTGAACTGTCGTCCTGCCCGCTGGCGCTGCCGCGGCCTTCTGCAACCTTCATCCTCGTCGGGACCTGCTGGCGCTGCCGCGGCTCGTTGTAACTACCATCTTCGTCGGGACCAGCTGGCGCTGCCGCGGACCGTTGCTGCCTTCGATCTCATCGGGACCTGCTGGCGCTGCCGCGGCCCGTCTGCCTACAACACCGAGCTGGAGGATTGTGAGCTACCCATCATCTCATCGCACCTACCAGATTGGTAACAAGACTGTCCCGCTACCCCCTTTTCCCTCCAAGAGACTAGAATCGAGGGGACCTCTGAGTCCAGACCTCCTTGTACCATTCTACCGTACTTCAGAATTGCTTATAAAGATCGTTAAACCTTATCTTTGTGTGGTATCCATCTGTGGGGGGGAAGTTACTTGTCTGTACGATCGCTGGAGACGGCTCTCCCCGGAGACCTCTCCTCTTGTCCTCGGCCGACCCTCCAGGTCCCGTCTAACAACACAAGAGAAATACAAATTTAAAAGTGATTTTGAGCAATAGTTATGAGTACCGCCAGCTCCCGGCTTCCGCCTCAGGACTGGGAAGGATTTGAATATAAAATTCCGTGTCCAAAAACACAATATGTTCCGTACTTATGTCGTAGGTGAATTTGAGATTGGTGGGAGTGTTTCGCGAAGTACTTTTCAAATTAATTTTGTGTGCCATCCCAGATTATAAAGAGGTCATCGATGAACCTCAACCATAACACAGTTTTTTACTTCCACTCGTAATTTTCAGTTTTCCAAGCTTCATTTTGTTCATACCATCCCATTGTTAGATTTGTGTAATTAGGGGAAAAAGAAAAGCCCATGGCACAGCCACGTATTTGCTTGTAGATTTTTTTGTTGAATAAAAAAAATTGTTGCGTAAGCACAGATGGATCAATTTGATTCAGCATTTTATTGTGTTCTCTGTACTTTATATTCCTTTTTCCAAGATAGTATTTACACGCATTTATACCAACCTGATGTTCAATGTTGGTGTACAGTGATATAGCATCCATTGAGATGAGTTTATAGGATGGTTTCCAGGTGATATGTTCTAGTTTTTTGAGGAGATCAGTTGTGTCTTTTATATAGGATGTAAGATCCTTTGCTAGAGGTGCCAAGAATTGGTCTATGTAGTTGGAAATCCCCTTTAGCAGTGAATTGTTGGCAGAAACAATGGGCCTTCCCGGAGGTTTTTCTTTGTTTTTGTGTACCTTTGGGAGGCAGTAGAAGGTTGGGGACGCTGGAAATGTGTTGCTCATGTACTGGTGTTCCTCCTTGCTTATTAAACCAGCTTCTAGCCATTCTTGTAGGGCTGTCGTGATTTAAGTTTGCAGTTCTGGTGTAGGATCTTTTTTTTTTAAGTTCGTAGCAACTAGTGTCCCTTAACTGGCGTTCGGCCTCTTCTACATAGTCACGTTTATTGATAATGACAATGACTATGTTTCCGCCCTTATCTGCTGGCTTTATTTCTATATTCTTGTCTTCTGCTAGGTTTTTTATGATCTATCTTTCTTTTTGAGTTAGATTGTTATTGTTTTGCTCAATTTCATTCTGTGTAGGTATTCGACTACAAGGTCTTGGAATATGTCAATTTTATTCCCTGGTAGTAGGATGGGGTTAAATTTAGATTTTTGTTTCAGGCCGCTTTCATTGGCTCCCTCTCTTGCACATGTTTCTTCCATTGCCATTAGTTCTTGTTCTTCTTGTGATAACGTCATGGTGCCCATAGTCAAGAGGGTGGTGAGTCCTTCTAGGTCCTCTACATTAAGATCAATGTGAGTGGTCTTAGATGGTGCCTGTTTGTGAGTTATTTTCTCCGCATGGATTTTAACGAGTTTCAATTTGCGTGTGTATTTATACACATCTACTCGTGTTTCAGCGATGTTAATGTGTGCAGTAGGGCAGAAGTTCAGTCCCCTTTTGAGTGTGTCAATCTCTATTGCAGTGAGAGTTCTGTTTGAAAGGTTAATAATGTTTAACTCTTGGGAGTCTTGACTTAAGATCTCTAGCGGCGGGGTTGTCTCAGTCTTGCTTTGGACCATGAGTCCTCTTTTTCTTTGGTTCTCGCTTCTCCTGCCTCTCCTTGTTTTCCTTTGCCCCCTCTGGGACGTCCCCTGCCTGTGCTCCTTTCTGTTGTTGTTCCAATGCTTTTCGCATTGTATTTTTTTGTCATTTGGTCTGTTGTCTGTTCTGTGAGTTCATCGAAATCACTTGATTCTGCACTAGTTACTTAATCAAAGCTGGAGGCTTCCTCTCCTCCTTTCTTCGCTGTGGTTTTTGTTTTGCGTTGTGCATATTGCTTGCCAAAGGTAAAAATGCGGCCCTCTTCAAAATCAGCCTCATCTCTTTGGAATTTGAACTGTTCACGGGCTTTAACCCGAGCTTCATGCTTCTCAAGGTTCTTTAGAATGTCCGATTTCAGTTTCTGTTGATCCTCAATGGGATTTAATTGGTTGATTTCTTCCTCTATTGTTTTTAATTTGCATTTTATCTCTTTTAAGCTTTTGTCTATATACTTAATTAGAATGACCATCAGACCCATGGATGAGTCCAATAAATGTTCTCCCCATTCCTGGAGGAAATCACTAGATGTATCCTGGTGACTGGGTATTAATGTTAGTCGTAGTCCACGCGGGATTCTCTTTACCTCCACGTATTTTTGTAGGGTTAGGAGTTCCCACCACTTGTTGATCTCTCTCTTAGAGAGATGTTCCCAATATTTCAATTTATCTTTATTGGCATCGGGCGGTGTTGGTATTTGGCCCCTTTCTGTGCGTGATGTCCTTTTAACTGTGAATAACTCATTCAATTCTGCTATCCGTTTTGCTTCCCTTGCTTCCATGACGAGTATTGTTTAAAGTGGGTGGACTGACTTGTGTCCTTCCCTGGTTGGTATCGCATTGCCTGAGTCCTTTTATTTCAGATAAAGTAGCTTGTTTGTGTGAGTTTTGTTCATTGGTTGCCTGTGAATAAAGTTTTCAATTCAACTGTTTTTTTATCTCAGGCATACGTTTTGGCTATCTTTTCTGTGTTGGATATTGTTTTTACAAAGTTCAAATGAGGGCGCTGTGATATATATATATATATATATATATATATATATATATATATATATATATATATATATATATATATATATATATATATATATATATATATATATTCACTGAAAAAACCATAGGTTTCACACCAGTTATAGTTAGCTGGAAATTTTACTGATATAAAACCATTGAAATTCCCACGTTATAGTTAGTCGGACTCACTATAACTTGCGCGTGCAATGCACTGCTGATGACATCACATATTACATCACTCATGACATGGTCAGTGACATCACTCATGACATCACTGATGACACCATCCAGTGAATATGTGTCTTTCTGAAAAATAAATATTAGTGAGTTATGTTTAAATATTTAAATACATTTATTAGTGTTTCACTTTGTGTATAAGTGGCTACATGTGTTGGTAAGTAGCTACATGCGTATGTATATGGGTTATTTGATATTTTTATTAGTATCAGTATGAGTGTCTATATAGTTTGGTGGAGGTATTACTTAGCACATAGATGCATGAGTGACTGACTCTTTGTTTGTATGTGTTTTGAAGACAGCATATGTACAGGACTGTATGGGTGGATGAGTGTCTATATGTGTTTGTTAGTGAGTGAATGACTGTCTCACTAGTGTCTTTATCAGTAACTACATATGTTTTAATCTAGTATATATGAATATTGATGTATATAAGTGAGTATATGTGAGAGTAAGAGATTGTAAGATTTCCTGTTTAAATAAGTATGTGTTTCTATAAGTGATTGTTTAAGAGAATAAATATGTGTAATTTTCAATAGAAGTAAGGTGGAAGTGTGTGTATAACTCTATATTCAAATAAATCGTTGTTCAATAGTTTATTTGCACGTGTGAATATGTGTGTGAGTAACTTTTGGATGAATGTCGGTGTGTAACAGGATGTATAGGTGTATCACTTCATATGATGAGTGAGTATATGTATGAGTGACTATATAGAACTGTTGGTGAATGAGTGAATGTGTATATAGATAGTGGAATTACTGAATTGCTTGTTGTAACTGATATAGGTATCTCCTTTTTTTATTTAAATTTCAGTTTCTATTTTTGAATATGTGTCTCAAGGGTTACATTATAGTGAAAGGAGGTCTGTCAATATGTCACAAGGATGGTGTCATGAGTGATGTCACTGACCATGTCATGAGTGATGTAATATGTGATGTCATCAGCAGTGCATTGCACGCGCAAGTTATAGTGAGTCCGACTAACTATAACGTGGGAATTTCAATGGTTTTATATCAGTAAAATTTCCAGCTAACTATAACTGGTGTGAAACCTATGGTTTTTTCAGTGAATTTAATAGGTTTTTTAAATGCTAATTCCTAACTATAACTGGTGTGAAACCTATGGTTTTTTCAGTGAATTTCAAAGGTTTTTTTAATGCTAATTCCTAACTATAAGTTTCACTTTATAAATAAGACTGTTTGCACTCTAGTTGTTCTTTTTAACACTCTGGTACATTCTCTCATTGGGCTACAGTTGGGCTACATCTAGTTGAATTTTGGGCTACATTTTCAATTTTTGATCTCTGGTGGCCATCTTTGGGCTACATTGGGCTACTTTGGGCTACATTTGGGCTACATTTTGGCTCTAACATATATTAAGCCCAATGTAGCACAATACATATTTTTCTAAAGTTAATGTTTTTTACAAACCACTTCAGAATAGGGCTACCTGTCCCTACAATTATCCCAATTTTTTTTTTTTTTAAATTATTTTGGGGAGCGCTCCCGGAGCGCGCCCCGGGGAGCGCCCCGAAAAGCGTATTTTTACAAAGCGCCCCGGGGCGCGCTCCGGGGAGCGCCCCGTGAGCGCCAATATCGCAAACGAAAACATGATCGTGACGTATCGCGTAGCCGCGACCTAGTGATACGCACGGCGTAAGCGCACCCGGAAGTACTCGAGCGAATATGATCGCACAACGTAAACTTCCGACGCGCTTACGCTGCGCGACCCGGGGCGTAAGCGCGTCGGGTCATGTGAGCAGAAAATAACACTTTTCATTGGTTCATAACAGTTTTAGTTTCATAATGATGAAGCCCCTGGTCTTGTGACCTGAAAATAACACTTCTCATTGGTTCAGGACAGTTTTTTTTTCTAAATGATGAAAGACCCCACCTTTTTTCCTTATTCTGACTTTGTCCTTTGACTGAGGAAGACCTGTTTGTTGCTCTGTCTACTTTTTTGCTCTAAATAATGGCTTCATTAGTAGCATCAGCTGGTGCATCTGCCCCACCACCACCACCACAACAACCAAGAGGACCAGCTCCAAATTATATTGGTGGTCAAGAACAGGAGGAGGAAGAGGAAGAGGAAGAGGAGGAGGGGAGAAGAAGATGGCTGCCTGAAGAAAACACACCTTATAAACCCAAACCACACTTCATTTGGCAGTTTTTTTCAATTCCAGAGGGGAAAAAAAAGGTGAATGCGCCCAAAGTCACTTGCCTCATCTGCAATGATGAACTTTCACGGGGCAACCCAAATAAGAAATATTCTTTTGGTAACTATACCATGATTCGGCACATGACAAGAAAGCATCCAAACAACTACTCTCGTGCAGAGTTCCGGGAACTGGCAAGTAACCTCCCCCATTCATCAAGGACCCCCTCCCAAAGAAACCAACCCACTTCCTCGGAACCAGAAACATCCGAGGTGATGCCTTGCATTCAGCCGAGATTTGCTGATTTTAAAATTACTTGCACTGCTTGTGGCAAGCTTATCTCCTATGGGGAACAAAGTGTGAAACTCATCGTCCTTGCAGGTGATAATCACAAGTGCCCCAAAAAGAAGTAATTTTTTGGGTTTTTTGTTTTTTTGCTCCAGTTGAGCCAGTTTCAATTCCCTTTTTTTGTTTTTCCCCCCAAAAAAATACAAAAAAATATATAAAACTGTTTTGAAAAGCCAAAAAAAGTTCAAAAAGTTCAAAAAACACAAAAAAAATATAAAACAACAAAAAGAAGAAAAAAAAAAGTTCTTTTTAGAACTACCTCCAATTTCTAAATCAAAACTTCATTTTTTAAACACTCTGTCACCTTTTTTCATCATAGTGCGCTCCCAGGGCCGCTCCCCGGTGCGCGCACCGTGCGCTTCCCCCGCGCAAAACGAAAAAAAAAAAAAATATTTTAAATGCCCCGCGGGGCCCTTTTATAGCCCCCACATCAAACCTAGGGGGTCAAAGGGGTCTATCCCTGACGCCTTATGGTCAGTTCCCACTTTGTTTTAGCCACCTCTTATGTCTCGATTTTACCGAGACACAAGATGGCGACCGCTCTGGACTGTTTCGAATGTTTACAGACACCCGAGAGCCAATCAGCTTTCCATGCGCACCTCGCGTGGCGCGCCTGGAGCGCTCTCCGGTGCGCGCACCGGTGCGCTGCTATAGATATATATATTTTTTTGAACCTAAATTACTCAAAATCCACTGGAGCACATATCTTGAGACATAGCAAAGGCACATCGGGCTACCAGTCCCTACAATTTTGCCAAGTTTGGTGTAAATCCATTCAGCCGTTCGGGCTAAAAGTGAAATCGACCGCCCTATGGAAATTAACATGGGGAAAACGCGTTTTGGGACCCCCCTTTTATCTCGGCCCCCGCTTGACGAATCCCCCCCAAACTTTCAAGGAAGGACCGGAGCTCGACGGGGCCATTTTCAGGAAATTTTCAGGCAGATTCGTCAACCGGTGCCAAAGTTATTCCAAATAGAATTTTGAGATTTAACATTGAAAAAAATCCTAACTATAACTACCTACTGGCGACCGCCAGGTAATATATATATATACGTATATATCCAAATTAAACTTGCTCTCAAGGTGAAGCGCTACACGAAGTTCAGATTAAACCTTCTTTTATTCAAATCAGCAACACCAGAGGCACAGCGCACTGAATTTGGTAAGTCTCTTACAGCCTTTCACCAGACGCGTTTCTAGGGACATTTCTCCCTTCTTCAATGGCAGGCGCAGAAGGAAAGGTACAGCTACCTTGTATCCCACATTCATTTTCAATGTTCACAGTACCGCCCAACAGGCCGTGTGGCGTCAAGCATTCTGGTAAATGTAGTTGGGGGCTTGCTCGCAGTTGTCTCTGTGCCTTCCTAGCTGAATAATGCACATTACAGGTTATACCACTTCTGCTGCTTTTCTCATGCCCAAATGAACAAGGTGACTTTGTTCCCAAGTGTTGTTCTGTTTAGTAGAACAACCGGAACTGAAGTGTCAGAAGGGGGGCAGCTTCGTGCCCGGAGCAGGCCACTAAACATCCAAATGAAACTTGCTCTCAATATATATACGGCCGAAATGCGTCTTGACTTCATGCAGAAATAAATAATGCTGGCACAAAAGTTGGTCTACGCTCGTGATTCTGCATCTAAGCAGGAAAACTCGTGAGAATGAATGCTGCAAAATGGTATATGCGGCATGAGTGTGTCTAGTCTAGAAGTGCCTCTTTTGGAAGTTGGCATATTTGTGTAATTTGTGTCTAGCGTGTGATTGGCTGGTGAGCCTGGGTCAGGAGTGCCTGGGCCTGCTTGTGGATTGACTGTCTGGTTTGAGGGTGACAGGGGCTGGAGAGCCCAGGAGGTTGTCTGAGTCAGCCCATGGATGAAAGGCAGCATCTGCTACCAGGGAAGTGGGAGGAGATGGCACCTGATAGTGAAGGGCTGTGCCTGCCTGCCTAACTACAAAGCTGGCTCCACCTCCCGCTGGGCGACTGTCACCTCTGTCCCTGATACTGAAGGGACTTCCCTCTAAACCAGTCCAGCTGGTTCTCACACTGAGACTTCAAAGGCTTCAAAGACTTTTCACTGTATAAGAAGGGGCTGTGTCCCCTTCCAAAATGTTCTTGTTTCTAACTTGAATCTGCCAGGGGCATGCTGCTGCTGGGGCTCAGGGGAATCCCTGGGCCCTGCCCAGCTCCTGGACACCTGATGGACTGATGGGGGACTCTTCATGACTGTCCCCCTGCTTACTGGACTCCTGAAGGACTTATTGCTGGGACTTGCTGTGTGCTGCCCTTGCTGGGGGCTGACTGGACTCTGCCCCCTCTTTTCCAGGGGGGGGACGTTGTGGATGGACTTGCTGTGTCCCTGGGACCCTTCTTGATGCAGGGGTCGTTCCTGTGGGCTTGTCTATGCCCTTAGCGCCTTGAGAGCGCTCCTTGCAATATTACGGGCGTTTTTAGCGTCTCACACCCGATGCGTGAGACTTGGCAGGTGCCTACCCTGCGATGTTGCCCGTGTTTGGATTATCTATCCTGCGAGTGCCCACCTCGCTTATTTTGGATTTATTGCCCTCTGGCAGGTGTCTGCCCTGCCAGGGACCTTGCCGCGATATTTTACTTTCCACGAGGGAGCCCACTCCTCGGGAAACTTTGCCTGCCCGCCTGCCTGTCTAGAGGGGGCCGCCGCGCTGCCCGCGGTGACCCGGAAGTGACTGGCCGGCCGGCCAATCTCAGCGCGGCCGGCCAGAAGTCCCGCCCCCGCAGCAGAGAGAGGAGAAGAGTGATGGCGGCCGGCTGACAGGGCTCCCGTGAGCGGAGGGAGCCCTGCAACGAGAGGAGCGACCTGAGGATGGAAGCAGAGGGGGCGCGAGGCACATTGTCGGTGTCTGCCCCCACTGAGAGGCTCCCCGTTGCGTAGAGAGAGAGCCCCGTGTGCGCCCGAAGTCCTGCGAGGCCGAGTCTTTGGGGGCCGATGAGGAGCATGGTACCGGTGGCGGAGGGGGCGTGAGGCACATTGTCGGTGCCTGCCCCCGCCGCGTGAAGGGAGTATTCCTGCTGGAGTTCCCCGTCAGACGGCCGGTGAGTGAGCAGATGAGAGGGAGGGGCGCCGGGACATATTGTCGGTGTCCGCCCCTCCCCCGCAGTAGCGCGAGCTCGCGCTCCTTGTGCATATGAAGCCACGAGGGCTTCAAGGGCGGCAGCCAGTTGGCAGTGGGTCGCCCCAACGCGAGTCAAGCCACGAGGGCTTCAAGGGCGGCCCCGGTTGGCAGTGGGTCGCCCCAACGTGTGTAGAGCCATGAGAGGCTCTAGGGGGCCATTTCTTGATTCACGAGCCCGGTGAGGCTCGAGGGCCCTTTTGTTGTTGCTGGACAGGGCGGCCCCGATTGGCAGCGGGTCGCCCCAACGTTAGAGAGCCTGTGTGGCTCAGAGGGGCCATATTGGGTTTTAGAGCCTGTGTGGCTCAGGTGGCGCAGATTTGTTCTAGGGGCTACTGAGAGCCCTGCCACAGCCTCCTGATCCCAGCTGCCCAGCCCTTTTGGGCAGCTGCCACGTTTAGGTTTTGGTACTTTTGGACTGGCGCTGCATGGCAGCGCGCCCTGACATTTGGACCCAGGGCATCTTAGCCCCAACAAGGCCAGTTGGCCTAGGGACTGCCACAGGTGGTGGCTTATGTAAGTTATGCGCAATATGATTCCTATGTTTTTAATAGTAATTGCCTACTGTGTGTCTTTGCACTATTGACTTATGTTCTGGCACCTCTGAATGTGTAGGTTTTTGCATCATGTGTCTTTCTTTCCATGCGCTGCACCTCTGAATGTTTTAGTCATCATGTGTCTTCTTGCGCTGCACCCCTGAATGTATTTTATTGCATCATGTGCTTTATTCTTAACACCTCTGAATGTCTTGGGCGTCATGTGTTTTCTCTTTATTACTCCTCTGAATGTGTTTTATGCATCATGGGTAAGGTGTTCTGGTTTATACCCCTAAATGTGTTTATTCTTAGGTGGTTGTCCTTTTTAGTACAGGTGGTCCTAGTAAGGTCCTGGTTCCTGTTACCAGTGGATACTGGTTGTGATCTTTGTGATTACCATTTTATGTTACATTTATTCTTTATTCTAGAAGTGATTTTATATTCTACATTTTATCTAGAAGTGCTATATCTGAATATGACAGTGGCCCATTGTAATGACCGGATTTTCCGCTTAGATGGAATCCGCCCCTAGGGGCCCCTCCAACCCAGTCAGAACGTAACCACCTCTCTCCTCAGAACGTATTTTCAATGGATGAGGATACATATATGTATATCTCACACCTAAGGATAAGGGAATAGCAATAAACATGCATAGGTTTTCTATCATATCTTATACACATCAGCTAGTCTCGCGGTCACTCCGACCCAGACTAATCTACCCTGGAGCAGATGTGACACACAATCTGGCGTGTCTACACATGGGCCTGCAGTCCCAATGCTCTCACTTACACTCGGTTCACAATCCGGCGAACCTCCACGTTGGTCTCCCCCCCAACGCTCTCACTTACACTCGGTCCACAGTCCCGCGAACCTCTACGTTGGTCTCCCCCCCCAACGCTCTCATTAACGCCGCATATCAACGACGACCACTTTCCTATGAACACCTATGGGAGAAACTTCTCATTTATCTACTTGGGATAAAACTAGAACAATGTGAATTTAGTACGCTTCTTCTAATTGAAATATGTACCTTCTGTTCCCGACATCGAAGGTCCCCTCGCCTCCTATTGGCTTGATCACTCCTTACCTGATCGGGATTTCACATCCGTTCATGCAAACAATGCCAAACGCTAAAGATCAGTTACCACGATTGAACAGGAATACAAGGCACATGTCGGTTCACAATAAACCAGGGTATTTATTAACAATAATCACAAACACAATACTATGCAATATATTTTCTGCAAAGGAAAGGTAAAGGTTAGAATGATTTAAAGAAAGGGCGGAGATCACCTGGTTGATATGAAGTCGGGGCTCGGCAGTCATCTAGGTTCCCTTCTCGTCTCTGTGTCTTGGCTCGTCTTAAAGTCACACCCCAGCCGTCACAAGTACACGTCTGCACCGCTAGGCTCAAACTCTTCTGCTTCCCTCCAAGTCACTGGAACCTTGCTGGTTATTGGCAACCGTATCTCTCTCTCTCTCTGTTTCTATGTGCTTCGCGCTATTTCTCCTTCAAACTTTCTCAGAGAGTCTCGGTTGTAAATCTTTCTCGGACTTCAAAGATGGCGACTGTCCGCCGAAGAAAATAATTAATGGCAGAGATGCTAACGGCTAGCTGCCGCCTATGAACTAACTCTCTAAAAATCTAACACCTTCGCTAATATCAAAGCCTGTTCCTTCATGGAAAGTTACGGCCAGTAACCTGCCGCCCACCAAATTCTTGTACCTCCCTGTACCAAGGACACGTTCCCAGCCGGCCGGCCTGAAGTTGTGTCTTCGGAGTGGAGAAAAATACATTCCTTCGATAAGGGCCAGCCTGAGCCGGTTCTCTCCAAGCGAACAACACCTTGAAACTAAAACATTACACTTGACCTAGAAAGCCTCTCAAGCTACCAGGCAGAGGGCAAGATGGAGTCTGTCCCGTTTAAGGCCTACAGGGCCCAGAATACGTATAACTCCATGGAAAATATCCTAACACACTGGAAAAAGGGTGGATCATGACTAATACTTATATATCTACTCCCTAGCTTAAATTCGTAAGCCCTACTCTAAAGAAAGGGGTACGAAGATACCCTACCATGTCTCCCAGAAATATTCTACTTATAGTCCTAATCCCTACACTATAAGACTGATAGGCTGGAGTCATTCTCCATCATTCTCCCTCCAAAAAGGGCCGGAAAAAGTCCGTCATTACATTACACCCCTTGACTCCAGTCTACCATTTGTATCCTATAGAGAGCTAACATCAGTGGAGGAATAATAAGAAACAAAACTAACTGATTTATATCTCTTGCCAATTCTACAAAACTGTAGTAAGGAAGGAATACACTGAATAAAGCAGCAGATAGCTATTAGAATGCAAATGGAAACAATAATTCCCCCTAAAATCTGTCGTAAAGAATGCAAGTCAGGTAACCAATTAAAGAGCCAGTCAAACCAGCCCTGATCAATATGCTGTCTGATTTCTGCAGTCAAGTTGTGGAGTTTGTCAATATGGGCTTGGATTGATTTAGAATGGTCAGACAAATTAAAACAGCAGAGGCCCTCAAAGTCAGAACAATCATGTCCATGTTTCAGCAACAAATAGTCAATCGCAGCGCGATTTTGTAAAATGGCTCGTCTTTCACCCTGGGCATCTAACAATAAATCAGTTAATACAGTCGAGGTGTGGTTAATTGATTTAACCATCCAGCAAGCCATCTTGCCAATGGTTTTAGCATTGTAAACAGCCAATGCCGGGACACCAATAATAGAGAATGCTAAACTAAGATACTCCGACTTAGAGTAAAGATGAACGGAGGAATCACAGTCTTCTTGTAATGTCATAGAGTCTCGTACCATACGGGAATGGGAACCAGGGTGCGAGGAAAACATTAGTAAGCTCAGTCTAGTGATAACACACGGACCTCCTGTAACATTAGCAGGAATATAGGGCCAAGAAGTATTGCCACAGGAAAACAACCAGCCATTAGGCAACAACATAGGATGAAAATAGCTAGGGACAACTAATAAACGTTTACATGTCATATTATTTTTAACAGAAATACATGAACTCGGAAGTCTTCGTAAACAAAGCAATCGTTGGTGAGCAGAAAAAGTCGTGGCAGCCTGTAATTTTAAGCGTAGGCATTCCGAAATCGCTTTAGGATCACAAGTAAAAATAAAACACAAGTCACCCTGTGTAATATTATAGGTGGTAATTCGGGAAGGAATCGGAAGGGCAGAATCAGAAAGGGTAGAACATAAAGGGCAAAATTCATGGGCGGGAAAATCGCCCAAAATAATATTAGGACGGGCACTCGAAATATTGAAAATATGCTGTAGAGTCTCAGTGGAAGCAGGGACAGCAACCAGGCAGGTCGCTAAAATATCAGTCACAGATCTCATAGGGGTAAGACAGAAATGTGGAGAGTTCGTAACCCTTTTTGCAAGGGTAATCCAGAAATTCGCGGAGGCATCCCACGCAGCGAAGGAACGCGGAACTCGGGTTCTCCAATCAACCGAAGTCGGTGGGTCCTCTTCTCTCCCGGCGTAGCAGACCAAAAGGAGTCCAACGCCGGCACATCCTGCAGCAGCAGTCCAAAGAATGATCTGAAAAAATACAAACACAGGCCTTAATCACTCTCGCAAATAACATTTGTCAGCTGGGACAGCTTCCCAGCTATCTTTCCCTGGCTTCATCACCAAAATGGTGTTGTCATGACCGGTCGCAATAACCTCAGCCTGTTCAGGGGGATGTTTCGGCGATTGCACCCATATCTTAGCTCCGGGGTTATCAGAGGAACCGAAGCCCTTTTGGCCACGTGTCGTTAGTAACGTTGGGGCAGTGCCTTTCTTAATCTCACCACTGAAGACAGGCATAATCAACAATTGAGCAACACGGTCAGACTTTTTGAATGACAAATCAACCTCACTGCTATTAAGCAGAAGGACCTTAATCTCTCCCTGATAATCGCTGTCAATCACTCCTCCAAGAACTTGGACACCTTTTAAGGCAAGGCCCGATCTAGGGGCAATCAATCCAAAAGTACCGGCAGGTATACTGACACCAACGCCAGTCTCAACAATGATTCGGTCTCTGCCTTTTAGGACAATGTCATCCATAGCATGCAGGTCCAAGCCTGCAGAACCTGGGGTCGCTCTGCATGGAGCCAAAGCTCCGGGGGTAATTTCCCAATACGGAACAGTTTGAACAAGGGTATTCGGTTTTGCATCAACAGCTGGAGGAAACAAATGCATTAAAGGAGATTCAGCATGCAACAAAGGACGATTATTCAGAATCAATAATGCCTGCAGTATAACATCCCTCCAGTGTTTGTAATGTTCATCCGTTAACTTTCGCAACTGATCTTTTAGCAAACCATTCATTCTCTCAATCAATCCCGCAGCCTGTGGATAATATGGAATGTGAAACACCCATTCAATGTTATTTTCCACACAGAATTCCTGCACCAATCTTCCACGGAAATGGGATGCATTATCAGATTGAATTTGAAATGGAACACCATAATATAAAATGAGTAGTTCCAATGTTTTGATAGTATTAATTTGGGTAGCATTTTTACACAGGAAAGCGACCAAGAGGCCACTATAGGTATCAACAGCTGTACAAATGTATTGACAATTCCTGCTCATAGGGAGCAGGCCAATATAATCAATTTGCCAAATTTGAGCGGGCAACTTTCCTCGATGTAAGTGGCCTTGAACAATGTGAGGCACTTCTTTCTTTCTAGAATGCTGGCAAGTGGGACAATGCAGAATGACATCTTTGATCAAATGTAAAGGAATATGAATTCCTCGGTCAATAGCCCACCTGCTAGTGGCTCTCTCTCCAAAATGTCCCGCTTTCTGGTGGGCCCATTTCGCCAATCCCGCCAAATCAGAATCTTGCATGTCCACCACTGCCTCAGAAATTTTAGACTTTTCATCTGCAATATTATGAAAAAACTTGTCAAGGGAGTCTATCGGGGTATGAGCATCTACGTGAAAGATTGTCACAGTACTCTGTGGGAGCAAATCCCAAATTTCTTGCCATAATTCTTTTCCCCACAGCTCTTTTGAATGCAATTCCCAATTATGAGAATGCCATGTTGGTAACCATACCGCCAGTCCATTAGCAGTAGACCAGGAATCAGTGAAAATATGACATATGCCGGGTAACTCCTGTTTCAAAACCTGGTAAACTGCATACAATTCAGCATATTGGCTACTCTTTCCATCACCAGTAGTACTCAATAATTTCTTCGTAACCGGATTATACGACACTGCTTTCCAATGTCGTTTCTCACCAATGAACCTCGCTGAACCATCCGTAAACCACACATGTTTTCTATCCTCCGCGGACAGATCATCAAATGATTTACCCCACTTGACAGGAGATTCCTGCACTACAGGTACAGAACAATCACTTTCAGTCTCGTTCGATGGCGCCTGCGCCACTCGCTCATGCAACACTGCCACACCTTTCGGACCCACACGTGCTCTGTCCTGAATGTACCATTTCCATTTAATCACACTCGCCTCTTGAGCATGTCCAATCCGATGGGATTTTGGCGAACTCAAAACCCACTGCATTATAGGAATTTCAGGTCTCAAAATCACAGCATGACCTAAAGTCAATTGCTCGGTATCCACCAGAGCCCAGTAACATGCAAGCAACTGTTTTTCAAAGGGTGTATAACGCTCACCAGCTTCAGGTAACTTTTTAGTCCAAAAACCTAATGGTACTTTTTGTCTGCCCTGCTTTTGCCATAAGCTCCAATTGGCATACGGACCTTCCACGGACACATTCAAATCGACATCACCGTCGCTCACCGGCCACAGATCCAAGGCGTACTGAATCGCTTCTTTCGCCAAATTAAATGCACTCTGTTGTGGTTCTCCCCATTCAAATGCATTCTTTTTCCGAGTGACTCGATATAATGGAGCCAAAATCCGACCTAAATGAGGAATATGTTGACGCCAAAAGCCAAACAAGCCAATGAAACTCTGAGCCTCTTTTCTATTCCTTGGAACTGCAAAATCTAAAATCTTTCGCTTCACTTGTGGAATCACTTCTCTGTGACCTTCATGCCAATTAATACCTAAAAATTTTACATTTTGGGATGGGCCTTGTAATTTATCAGGATTGATTTCCCAACCTTTTGCTCGTAAACACTCAAGGGTCTGGTCTAAATGAGACTGTACCTGATCTTGCGTCTCACCTTGAATCAAAATGTCATCTATATAATGGCACACCTGTATTTGTGGATTCGCGGGCACCTCAGACAAATGCTCAGCCACCAGCCGGTGACAGATCATGGGACTATGTACATAACCTTGAGGAAGACTCCGGAACGTCATTTGACGTCCATTCCAGGTAAAACTGAATTGTTCCTGACACTCGGGGGCAATGAGAATTGAAAAGAAAGCATTAGCAATATCAATGGACGCATACCATGTACCTGGATGCTTCTGAATTCTCTGGATCAAAGTGACAATGTCTGGTACTGCAACAGCTAAACGAGGTGTATATTTGTTCAACTCTCGATAATCAACAGTCATGCGCCAAGAATTATCACTCTTGCGCACGGGCCAAACGGGATTATTCCAAGCAGAAGTAACCGGAGTTATAACTCCTGCATCAACCAAGTCCTGAATTGTGGCACTGATCTCCTCATGACCACCTGGGATACGATATTGTTTCTGAGAAACTACTTTTGTAGCTTGGGGAATTTTAATGGGGGGCATCCGTAAACGACCAACCCGTACGGGTCTGGACGAAATGTAATGCTTAGTTCCAAATTGGTAACAGCCATCATCTAAATGCAAAGTCATTCCTTTCAAAATGTCAATTCCAATTATATACTCCAAAAGTGGTACGACTAACACAGAATATTCTCTACGGGGAATCCTACCAATTTTCATCTCAAGTGTAGTCTGCACTGCGGGGGTCTCTTTCCCACCTAAACCAGTAATTGTGAAAAATTGTCCTTTGAATTTCTTTGCTTTACCATGAATTAAAGTGGCCTCCGCTCCTGTATCTACCAATGCTCGGGCCCTTTGGATATTACGATGTTTCCAAAAAATCTCAATATCTACATAGGGTCTGTTGTCTCTGTGAGCCCACCTGCGTACTGGAGCTTGACCTACTTCCTAGTCATTTTGACTGCGTTCCGCTAGCCAAGACAAATCAGGATGAATGCTCTTATGTTTCTTGGGTATCAGAATCTCCTGTTCATATCCATCTCCATTACGAAATGGATTTTTGTCATTTACATCGTACTGTGCATTACGATCAGCAAGCCTGTGCCGATCCTCCCTCCTCCTCAGCTCAGGGGAATAATCTCTCTCCTCTCTATATCGGGTGGAAACACGATCATCTCTCCCCCTTTCTTTTTCCCCCTCTCTCTCTCTCTCTCTCTCACGAGGAGGGGACACATCACGATAAAGACGCCGGTCACCACGGCGATCAGAATCCACACGACGCCTCTCATCACCACTATCATCAGAACCACGACCACAATCATTCTTTCGAACACGACGGGCACCCTCCTTCCGATCCAAACCACGCTTACGGAAAATATCCCACAAGCGATTATTAGGCTCACCATCGATATCTTCCCTCTTCACACCATCAGCCAAAAGAGCCAGAAACATATCACGTCTAGAGAACTTATAATCTCCAGCAGTACGACCTTCAGGACGAGACGGTCTCTCAGGTTTAAACCATTCACCCAACTCACCAAGCTGACGAACAGATTCAAGCACCGCAGACAAAGGATTGCCAGTCTGATTAATCAACAAAGTCATCATAACCTGCTTGTAAGCAACAGGGGACGAACGGATAATGCGATTGCGCACAGATGATGTCAAAAGACCGTCCAACAGTCTGTCAGAAGTACTGAGAAAAATAGCAGTTTTCATCACTTCCTCCTTCAAGCGTTGCGACGCATCACGCAAAGTATACCACGGCTTGTCATTGACAGGCCAATCAGATTCAGTAGGAAATTTATGGTTACAGCCATCAGACGCAAGCTGGAGCAAAGTAATCTGACCAGCACCATTATAGTTCCGAAAATGATCTTGAATGGTAGAGTCGGAACTCAAAGAACAAAATCGTAAACAATCAACAGCATCGAGCATAATGCCAGCAGCGCCCAGTTCATAAAGGCGCACCATCCACGTAAGCAAAGCCTCACCAGGCCGTTGACGAAATCGTTGTAAAATATCACTAACCTCCTGTTGAGTAAAGTCTTCAATACTATCCAGGGCAACACCACCCGGATTACCAGGAGCTTGTTGTAATTTGCGACGAAACACAGGATGAGCAGAAACCTCCGGCAGAGCTCCAGAAGAAGCCCCGTCCTTAGATGTAGAAGAACAATCAGGGTAAGACACGTCATCGGAACGGGAAGAACGACCATGGTCGCTAGACATGACATCTTTGTCACAAGAAGCAGATTTACAGTCACGTCCGGAGCGAGAAGACTCGCGCTTGTCACCCTCCTCAGCCGAGGAGTCAGAAGTATTAGAATCCCAGATATTACCATCCCACTCATCAGGGTTCCAATCAAGTCCGGCTTTCGCCACGACCATACGCACTTTCCGTGTAGACACACGACCACGACGGTGTTTGTATTTATATCGCGCAATGCGAACTGCAGCCCGTTCGGCTATAGTTTGATAAGTTTCAAGTTTGTCAGCAAGCAACTTATTTTGACACCGTAATAAAGTATGTGCATTCTGCAACTCAACAACCTGTCCTTCCATATCCTTACTCTGCTTCCGCAACTGAACAAACCTCTCATGAAGGATCCGATACGCATGGAGCACAATCCAACCTCTGCGTCCCAAAATAGGAAGCTCATCACCCTTCACTACTGGAGCTGTCTGCAAACAAGAAACCACATCAGCAGGCTCCGCCTGCTCCAAACAAGAAATCCAATTCTCACTCAAACCAGTAGAATCGGCCCACTCGCGGGCCAAAGCCTCGTAAGGCGTAGACTCCCAGCCGGGAATCTGAATAGGCAGTTTGAAAACAGAGCCTGACTTTTTCGAAAACATGTCGATACACAAAAAATATATACACAATTATAAACAAAAATATATGCGTACGAGCCGAGCGCAAACCAACAAAAATAAAACAATACAGCGCACACAGGCTTCGTAAACAGTTCGTGACACCAGATGTAATGACCGGATTTTCCGCTTAGATGGAATCCGCCCCTAGGGGCCCCTCCAACCCAGTCAGAACGTAACGACCTCTCTCCTCAGAACGTATTTACAATGGATGAGGATACATATATGTATATCTCACACCTAAGGATAAGGGAATAGCAATAAACATGCATAGGTTTTCTATCATATCTTATACACATCAGCTAGTCTCGCGGTCACTCCGACCCAGACTAATCTACCCTAGAGCAGATGTGACACACAATCTGGCGTGTCTACACATGGGCCTGCAGTCCCAATGCTCTCACTTACACTCGGTTCACAATCCGGCGAACCTCCACGTTGGTCTCCCCCCCAACGCTCTCACTTACACTCGGTCCACAGTCCCGCGAACCTCTACGTTGGTCTCCCCCCCCAACGCTCTCATTAACGCCGCATATCAACGACGACCACTTTCCTATGAACACCTATGGGAGAAACTTCTCATTTATCTACTTGGGATAAAACTAGAACAATGTGAATTTAGTACGCTTCTTCTAATTGAAATATGTACCTTCTGTTCCCGACATCGAAGGTCCCCTCGCCTCCTATTGGCTTGATCACTCCTTACCTGATCGGGATTTCACATCCGTTCATGCAAACAATGCCAAACGCTAAAGATCAGTTACCACGATTGAACAGGAATACAAGGCACATGTCGGTTCACAATAAACCAGGGTATTTATTAACAATAATCACAAACACAATACTATGCAATATATTTTCTGCAAAGGAAAGGTAAAGGTTAGAATGATTTAAAGAAAGGGCGGAGATCACCTGGTTGATATGAAGTCGGGGCTCGGCAGTCATCTAGGTTCCCTTCTCGTCTCTGTGTCTTGGCTCGTCTTAAAGTCACACCCCAGCCGTCACAAGTACACGTCTGCACCGCTAGGCTCAAACTCTTCTGCTTCCCTCCAAGTCACTGGAACCTTGCTGGTTATTGGCTACCGTATCTCTCTTTCTCTCTGTTTCTATGTGCTTCGCGCTATTTCTCCTTCAAACTTTCTCAGAGAGTCTCGGTTGTAAATCTTTCTCGGACTTCAAAGATGGCGACGGTCCGCCGAAGAAAATAATTAATGGCAGAGATGCTAACGGCTAGCTCTTGGGCCTGGTGGGACACTTATAAAGCGGGAACGGACGGTGCTAAGGCCAGGGAGGAGGAGGCTAAGGTGGCACAACCGATCAGGAAATCCCAACGGATCAGGAAGAACCGCAGGAGGACCGGCAAACCTTCGATGTCGCAGACGGAGGCAGAGAGGCAGGCGGCCCTACAGGCGGTAGCGGACTTATCCAAGACCACCAGAAGTCAGTCCGGGAAGGGTACGGACTCAGAGGACCCGGGCACGGGCTCGGAGACGGGACAATCGGAATTTGGTGGAGCCCGGGGCCCTATTGTGACGCCGCAGACTTCGGAGGAGATACTCGAGACGTGTTGAACTGGACTTGGAGTGTGGACTCGCTGGTTGGACACCGGGGCACTGGGCCCGTGGCAGTGGAACGCTGTTACTTGAGGTGTTGGGGCGCTATAATGTGGGGATTGTGGGGTGGAGTGCGCGGGGTTGATTCGCTTTGAGGATCTATCGCATCGAGCCACGCCTTACTGGCCCTTAAGGTCACCGCAGTGGAGACTGCGACCATTACTGCCTTTCTTTGAGGGGTGGTTGGGAGTGTTGGTTTGGATGGGGGTACTTCCAGTTGCGGGGGGGCCTGTCCTGGGGGGGTGGGTGTTGCGAGCAGTTGGGGTTGCTCGGGGGGTAGTTGTTGTTGGTGGGGTTTGGCTTCCTGTTTGGAGAGGGAGGGTGGGTTGGCCCGTGGTCGCGGAACACGTGAGGACCTTGTTCTTTATTGTCTGGTCCGGTTGTGTGGGGGGGGATGGCTAGTACCGGGGCATTGAAATGTGTGTCCTGGAATGTGCGGGGTATGCAGTCTATGACACGCAGGCATAAAGTTCAGGCATATCTCAAGCGTAGAGGGGTCCATATAGCGTTCCTGCAAGAAACACATCTTAATAAACAGGAAGGGGCTGCTCTGCAGAGACGCTGGAGGGGGCAGCTGTTTAACACGACGTTCTCAGCTTTTGCAAGGGGGACACTGATTTGGGTACGGGCGGGGGTCCCCTTCCAGGTGACAAAAACATTGGTGGACCCGGAGGGCAGGTATGTGGCGGTGGAGGGGAGGCTGAGAGGCAGGGTGATATCTCTCTGCAATGTGTACACCCCTAATGTAGATCTGCCCGCATTTTTGTCTACACTCTCGGGCAAGCTGGCGGGTTATTTGGCAGGGCCGGTCCTCTTGGGGGGAGATTTCAACTCGGTAGAGGATGTGCTATTGGATAGATCCCATCCCCCACTGCGCGCGTCCCCAGTGCATAGAGTCGCCAAGCGCAGGTTGGAATGGCAGGAGAGCTGGGCCCTCACGGATGCATGGAGGGCGTTACACCCCACCACTAGGGACTACTCCTTTCAATCGCACCTACATGATCTGCACGTGAGGCTAGATGCGTTTCTCTGTTCGTCATGCGTGCTCCCTGCGGTGGGAGGGGCGGAATACTTGGCCAAGACGATATCGGACCACAACCCGTTGTTGATATCTCTGAACTGGATGGTGACTGCTAACTGCGTGCCAACATGGCGCCTGCAACCCGACACCCTGGATGATCTGTTGTTCAGGGAGGCTCTGGGAGAACGCATTGAGAGTTACTTTGAGGAGAACAGTGGCTCGGCCTCCACGAGGGCGGTAGAGTGGGATGCGTTTAAGGTGGTGGTGCGGGGACACTGTATTGGGCACACGGCTGGGGCCCGCAAGACTTTGCTGGACGACTTGGATAAGGCTGAAACGCGGCTGAGGGAACTGGAGAAGAGGCGCCCAAATCACCCTGAGTTGCAGGAGGGGCTTAGTGGGGCACGGGAGGGGCTGGCTGTAGAGCTGGAACGGCTGCGCAGCTTTGACCATAAGGCGTACATGACGAGGGCGATAAAGCGGGGTCTATGCTGGCATGGCTCGCTAACCCAGTCAGGAGGGGCATGCCGATCATGATGATCCAAGAGATAGGGGAGGAGCCCTGCCATACTCAACCCGGGATCCTGAATAAGTTTCGTACTTATTACGAGGGACTCTATGAGAGTGGTGAAACAGGAGGGGTGGATGAGCTAGGGGAGTTCTTGGACGGCTTACAACTGCCAAGAGTGGAGGAGTCGGAGGCAGAAGAGCTGGGTCGGCCCATCACTCTTGGAGAGATAGGGTGTGCAGTAAAGCAAATGGCCAGAAACAAGACCCCGGGACTTGACGGACTCCCGATCGAATTCTACAGTAAATATCTAGAGTACCTGGCTCCTCGGCTGCGCGAGGTGTAAAACGAGGCGCAAACGAGGGGTCGGCTCCCGGGCTCCATGAGTGAGGCCCTCATGATCCCGCTCTTAAAACCGGGCCGAGAGGGTGCGGCTTTGTCCTCGTACCGTCCGTTGTCCATGTTGATGACGGACTACAAGATCCTGAGTAAAATTCTTGCCAACAGACTGCTGGTGCACATGACGGGCCTTGTTCACAAGGACCAGTGCGGCTTTATCCCGACACGCAACACTACCCACAATATTCGTAGGCTTACGAGACTGATGGGTGCGGACTGGCCGAGCGCCGCTTCCCCGTTTGTCCTTTCCATTGACATAGAGAAGGCCTTTGACAGCCTTGAGTGGGGATATCTGTATGAGGTGATGCGACGCTTCGGACTGGGGGACGGATACATAAACTGGACTAAGGTCCTGTACACTGATGCAGTAGCGAGAGTCCGAGTGGGTACTCTGATCTCGAGGCAATACCCGGTCAGGCGTGGTGCCAGACAAGGATGTTCCCTTTCTCCGCTCCTGTTCGCCTTGGCGATGGAACCCTTCGCTGTGGAGGCCAGGCTGGGCCGCCACTATGCCGGTTTATCATTTAGGGGCAGGCCGCACTTCATTTCCTTGTACGCAGATGACCTGTTGATGTTTCTGGCCGACGCGGGCCCCGAGCTCGAGGGGGCACGGCGGTTACTGGGGCGGTTCGGCCGGTTATCGGGCCTGAGGGTCAACTGGCCTAAATCCTGCTTGTTCCCCCTGAGATCAGGAGAACCATGTCCACTCACCGCGCAAGAACTTCGGTGGGAGCCGCGCTGCCTGCATTATTTAGGGGTCTATATTTATCACACCCCGGCTGATTTGCTGGAAGGCAACATTACCCGCTGTATTAATGCCCTACGGGGGTCCATGGACTTCTGGTCGACCTTGCCGTTATCCCTGGCTGGTAGGATCTCCCTGCTCAAAATGGTGGCCCTGCCCAGGCTTTTGTATTATTTTAGGACACTCCCGGTGTGGGTCCCGAGCTCTATTTTTAAACGCCTGAGTTCTCTGGTCATAGCGTTCTTATGGGGCACGGGAAGGAGGCGCATAGCGCTCGACACTCTGCTGCGCCCCAAGGATGAAGGAGGAATGGCGGTGCCGGATTTTGAAGGGTATTACCTGGCTGCACAGCTGCAGACTTTCACTCAGGAGGTGGCAAGAGTGTATAGAGGCCCTGAGGACGCGAGAGTAGAAGGCACCCCGCGGCATGTTCTGGCGTACATCACGCTGCACCAGAAGCTCCAGATGGGAGATTTGACGGTCGAGGAGCAGACGTTCCGACTCTGCTGGGACCGTACCCGTAAGCGGGCGGGAGTCCGCCTTATGTATGCCCCTGAAATTCCGCTGGGTATGGTCACGGCCTTCCCGCATGGAGGTGACTGGTCGCGCTTGCTAGGTTGGGAGGAGGCGGGGATACAAATGTTGGGTGATCTATATGAGGATGGGGTGTTGCTGCCATTTCAGGATTTGCAGGAGCGTTTCGACCTGCCGAGGGGCGACTACTTGTTGCATGCAGCGGTCACGGGAGCTATGCAAGTCCACTGGGGGGAAGGATTGCAGGAGCCGGGCACCTCCATGGCCTGTCAATACACGATGATGGCTGCGGGGACCTTTAAGGCTGTCACTTGCTTGTACTCTAGGATGCAGCGGGAGGCCTTGCAACCATTGACGGCCCTGAAGGCCAAGTGGGAGCTGGACCTTCAAGTGGAAATACCCGACACGACCTGGGGTCAGTTACTGAGGCGAGCACGGAAGAGCTCGAGAAACGCTAGGTTTCAACTAATCCACTTCTATGTTATCCACAGGGCATACCTCACACCGGGGAGAATACAACAGTATTTTGGGGTGGACAACGCTGCTTGCCCCAGATGTAATACAGTCGGGGCGGACCTGAGTCACATGCTATGGGATTGCCCCTCTCTGGGAGACTACTGGCAGGAAGTTGGGCGGGCCCTTAACGGCGCGACGGATAGAGATATCCAGTACACAAAAGCGGTTGGCATCCTCCACTGGTTCCCACACACGCCTAGAAACAAGACTACTAGCAAATTTATAGACTTGGGACTTATTCTGGCCAAGCGGGAGATAACGAGGAACTGGAAGTCGAGAGTGGGGCCCACATATAAAAGATGGTATGGGGAATGCCTGAGGTGGGCCGCATGTGAAAGTACCCTGAGGTACCAGGTGGCCTGGAGGATGAATGACGAGAAGGCGCTGGAGAGGGCGACTGCATGGGAAATGATGGTACAGGCGCTCCGTGATATGGATGCTGAGGAGCTGGAGGGCGAGGGTGAGCTCGATGGGGCAGACCCTGTCACTATACAGGAGAGCACACCTTAGCGAATGTCTGTTCCTCCTACAACCCGCCAGACACTCTTACACTGCTGATTCAGTGCAGAGCGACCACGGGGGGGGGTGGGAAGGAAGCTGGAATTGGTGGGCTGTTGGGGTACCGAAATAAGGGGAGGGGGAGGGGTGAAAATCACAAAAGCAACCCAGCAATACCTGATTACTGTTACTGTCAGACAATGTAGGATGGTACGAGAGGCATTCATGGACAAGGCCACCCGCACCAGAGGAAAGGGTGGGCCTCCTGGATAGAGTCGGACTGGATAATACTGCTCTTGTACACTGTGAATTTATATTGCTGATTATCTTGTCTGTACAATTATATTGGTGCTGCAATAAAAATGATGTTAAAAAAAAAAAAAAAATGCTAACGGCTAGCTGCCGCCTATGAACTAACTCTCTAAAAATCTAACACCTTCGCTAATATCAAAGCCTGTTCCTTCATGGAAAGTTACGGCCAGTAACCTGCCGCCCACCAAATTCTTGTACCTCCCCGTACCAAGGACACGTTCCCAGCCGGCCGGCCTGAAGTTGTGTCTTCGGAGTGGAGAAAAATACATTCCTTCGATAAGGGCCAGCCTGAGCCGGTTCTCTCCAAGCGAACAACACCTTGAAACTAAAACATTACACTTGACCTAGAAAGCCTCTCAAGCTACCAGGCAGAGGGGGCAAGATGGAGTCTGTCCCGTTTAAGGCCTACAGGGCCCAGAATACGTATAACTCCATGGAAAATATCCTAACACACTGGAAAAAGGGTGGATCATGACTAATACTTATATATCTACTCCCTAGCTTAAATTCGTAAGCCCTACTCTAAAGAAAGGGGTACGAAGATACCCTACCATGTCTCCCAGAAATTTTCTACTTATAGTCCTAATCCCTACACTATAAGACTGATAGGCTGGAGTCATTCTCCATCATTCTCCCTCCAAAAAGGGCCGGAAAAAGTCCGTCATTACACCCATGTGGCCCTGTCTTGTGTGCATAATCCCTGTGAATATTGCCCGTGCCAGTTAGCACCATGTATATGTGTGATTTTATCTGATGTGTTTTTACAATACAAAAGTTATTTTTATAATAACCTTGTGTGGAGTCTCTTTTGTGGTGTGCCTAGTATGTTGTTGCTGTTGTGCGCTGGCGCAAATGCTTTACACATTGCCTCCGAGTTTAGCCTTACTGCTTGTGCCAAGCTACCAAGGGGGTGAGCAGGGGTTATCTTGGCGTGTGTCTTCCTTGCCCTGACTAGAATGGTGGTTTCTGCCTGGCTTTGGCATCAGCCTTAGCCTACCAGAAATAGCCAGTTCTAACATTGGTGGCAGCGGTGGGATTTGGACTTGTGTTTGCGCAGTGCCATAGCGACAACTGGCTACATTACAAAACTCTGCAATTTTTTTCAGATAGTCACATTTTTGGGATTATTGTTTTTGATTTTTTTTCCTCAAGAGTGTCATTTTCAAATGTGTTCCTGCGCTTTATGTTTAGTGGCAGATGAGAGAAAGTGACAGGGCGGGACGCCAGTAGAGGGGGAGGTTCCCATAGATTAGGAATCCCTTGCTGGGTCCAGTGTCCAATCCCAAATCCTGTCCCTGTGTGGGTAGATGGAAGAGAGGGAGTGTGAGGAGAAATGACTAGCTCAGGAGGGTGGTTGTTCCCTGAGTGTAGTGTGTGTATCTGGATTCCCCAGTGTGGTAGGATCCAGTGGTGGCAGCTTTAATGTGTCCAGTGTGTTAATTCCCATTCCCCGCTCCCAGAGTTTGGTACCTGTGTCACGTGTGGTCAGGTTGAGTGATCAGGGGTGGTAGAAACTGCCTTACTAGTCCGAGGGGGGGGGGTGCGAATGAGTGATGTGCTGAACTGGAGGAGTTGGTGTGAGTTTTCTTTTTGTTAAAGAGCTTGCATGAGAGGTGTACCTCTGGTGGTGTGCAGGAGGTCCTGCAGAGGAACTGGACAAGAAGGTGGATGTCTGGCGGTGTGCTAGATGTCTTGCAGAGGCATTAGGGAGTGGTTCCAAAAGGAGTGGCTTGTGTATCTGATGATCCTGTGAAGGGGAAGAGGTTCTTGTTTAACCCAGCTAGGTCCCAGTAGTATGGTAGGGGTGTAGGGGCTCACGCCCTGTCTCAGTGGAGGCGGAGTGAGTGTGGGACGGTGTGTCCCACGTTGGCCTGAAACCCTATCTCAGGGCCTGGAGGGTTCCCTACGGGAGCGCCAGGTCAGGGGCCTAAGCTGTACATAGGTCATTTGAGGAGGATCTTCCTGTGTCTAGAGGACGGGGAGTGTCTGCAACCAGAACTCCGGCGGTCCTGGTGTTAGGCAGCACCACTCCTAGTGGAGGGTGCAGAAGTCCTGGCTCGCTGAGCATTTGACCGTCCAGAGTGCTTGACCATTTGTGGGGCCTCTGGAGGTCGTTCCCCGAGGAGGGGGGAAAGCCGGGTTGGGGTTGTGGCCTGACCTGGAAGGAGTACTGGAGGAAAGTGTGTCACTGATACGCCGCTGGCGTGTGCTCTGTCTAGCCTGGGACATACTGAGAATCACCCTGTGATAGGAAGTACTGGAGGAGAGTGTGTCGCTGATACGCCGCTGGCGTGTGCTCTGTCTAGCCTGAGACATACTGATACTGGAAGGGGGTGCAGAGGGACGGTGTCCTTACTTCTGACCCCGGTGTAACCTGAGGGTTTAGATCTTAGGTTGGGAGATTAGGAAACTTCTAGGTCAAGAGGAATCTCTACCAAAGTGGATCAGCTGAAGAGACTGAGGGGGCTGCCCTTGCTGTGTGTTCTGGGGCTCACCTGCAGTTTGTTGTTTTCACTAAGGTAGAGGAAAGGGTACTTTGCTGTGTGCTGTGTCCCCCCACCTGCTTGAAGAGGAACTGTGCTGTGTGCTTTGTACCTCAGAAGTGAAATAGTTTCCAGGTGGTAGACCAGTGATGGAGTGAGGTCCTGATCTGGTAGGAGAATTGTGTTCTGGTGAAGTGCTTTTCTGTGAGGGTGCGGAAACCCAGAAGTAGAGGTAGGGTGGGGCATTCTTCCCTGTGACCTCTGGTCAGCCTAGGAGTGTGGACCCTAGGTTGTTGGATCAGTGGTAGTTGTAGCTACACTGAGAGAGAGAGAGAGAGAGTGGAGAATGGGCTATTGTGTGCCAGGGGTTACTACCCCCCACTCTGTGGATTAGTTAGGACCGGTGATTTGGATGGCGTATGACCTGGTCTTGGCTGTGGATGACTAGGGAGTACCAGTGTGGTATCCTAGTTGAATCAGAGAGTTATTGTTTGGAGGTAACCAGGTGGGTTCAGATTGGCGTAAAACCGGAAGGTGTCCCTGCTGTGCGGGTCCGTGTCCGTGTTTTGTCGCCCAAAGCAAGGAAGCCCATCAGTGGAGTGATTGGTCTACCCTGCGTTTTGGATGGAAGGGGGTTGTGTTGGACCCGGCCCGTTGGGCAGGTTCACCCCTAGACTTTTTGCTTTTTCCTAGCCTGTTTATGGAACCTGGTGTTGGTGATTTTAGGCCTCTGCGCACTTTTTCACTGTGGTACAGTGTAAAGTGCTTGAGCAATCTGTGAATGAGTGGTGAGTGACCAGCCCTCCCATAGGAATGAATGGGGAATATGTATGCCCATGGTAGTTCCTGATGTGTGGGGAGTGCAGGGGCGAGTTTGATATGTACGAACTCGTGAGAATGAATGCTGCAAAATGGTATATGCGGCATGAGTGTGTCTAGTCTAGAAGTGCCTCTTTTAGAAGTTGGCATATTTGTGTAATTTGTGTCTAGCGTGTGATTGGCTGGTGAGCCTGGGTCAGGAGTGCCTGGGCCTGCTTGTGGATTGACTGTCTGGTTTGAGGGTGACAGGGGCTGGAGAGCCCAGGAGGTTGTCTGAGTCAGCCCATGGATGAAAGGCAGCATCTGCTGCCAGGGAAGTGGGAGGAGATGGCACCTGATAGTGAAGGGCTGTGCTTGCCTGACTACAAAGCTGGCTCCACCTCCCGCTGGGCGACTGTCACCTCTGTCCCTGATACTGAAGGGACTTCCCTCTAAACCAGTCCAGCTGGTTCTCACATTGAGACTTCAAAGGCTTCAAAGACTTTTCACTGTATAAGAAGGGGCTGTGTCCCCTTCCAAAATGTTCTTGTTTCTAACTTGAATCTGCCAGGGGCATGCTGCTGCTGGGGCTCAGGGGAATCCCTGTGCCCTGCCCAGCTCCTGGACACCTGATGGACTGATGGGGAACTCTTCCTGACTGTCCCCCTGCTTACTGGACTCCTGAAGGACTTATTGCTGGGACTTGCTGTGTGCTGCCCTTGCTGGGGGCTGACTGGACTCTGCCCTCTTTGTTCCGGGGGGGGACGTTGTGGATGGACTTGCTGTGTCCCTGGGACCCTTCTTGATGCAGGGGTCGTTCCTGTGGGCTTGTCTATGCCCTTAGCGCCTTGAGAGCGCTCCTTGCAATATTACGGGCGTTTTTAGCGTCTCACGCCTGATGCATGAGACTTGGCAGGTGCCTACCCTGCGATGTTGCCCGTGTTTGGATTATCTATCCTGCGAGTGCCCACCTCGCTTATTTTGGATTTATTGCCCTCTGGCAGGTGTCTGCCCTGCCAGGGACCTTGCCGCGATATTTTACTTTCCACGAGGGAGCCCACTCCTCTGGAAACTTTGCCTGCTTGCCTGCCTGTCTAGAGGGGGCCGCCGCGCTGCCCGCGGCGACCCAGAAGTGACTGGCCGGCCGGCCAATCTCAGCGCGGCCGGCCGGAAGTCCCGCCCCCGCAGCAGAGAGAGGAGAAGAGTGATGGCGGCCGGCTGACAGGGCTCCCGTGAGCAGAGGGAGCCCTGCAACGAGAGGAGCGGCCTGAGGATGGAAGCGGAGGGGGCGCGAGGCACATTGTCGGTGCCTGCCCCCACCGCGAGGCTCCCCGTTGCGTAGAGAGAGAGCCCCATGTGCGCCCGAAGTCCTGCGAGGCCGAGTGGTTGGGGGCCGATGAGGAGCATGGTACCGGTGGCGGAGGGGGTGCGAGGAACATTGTCGGTGCCTGCCCCCGCCGCGTGAAGGGAGTATTCCTGCTGGAGTTCCCCGTCAGACGGCCGGTGAGTGAGCAGATGAGAGGGAGGGGCGCCGGGACACATTGTCGGTGTCTGCCCCTCTCCCGCAGTAGCGCGAGCTCGCGCTCCTTGTGCATATGAAGCCATGAGGGCTTCAAGGGCGGCCCCAGTTGGCAGTGGGTCGCCCCAACGCGAGTCAAGCCACGAGGGCTTCAAGGGCGGCCCCGGTTGGCAGTGGGTCGCCCCAATGTGTGTAGAGCCATGAGAGGCTCTAGGGGGCCATTTCTTGATTCACGAGCCCGGCGAGGCTCGAGGGCCCTTTTGTTGTTGCTGGACAGGGCGGCCCCGATTGGCAGCGGGTCGCCCCAACGTTAGAGAGCCTGTGTGGCTCAGAGGGGCCATATTGGGTTTTAGAGCCTGTGTGGCTCAGGTGGCGCAGATTTGTTCTAGGGGCTACTGAGAGCCCTGCCACAGCCTCCTGATCCCAGCTGCCCAGCCCTTTTGGGCAGCTGCCACGTTTATTTTGGTACTTTTGGACTGGCGCTGCATGGCAGCGCGCCCTGACATTTGGACCCAGGGCATCTTAGCCCCAACAAGGCCAGTTGACCTAGGGACTGCCACAGGTGGTGGCTTCTGTAAGTTATGCGCAATATGATTCCTATGTTTTAAATAGTAATTGCCTACTGTGTGTTTTTGCGCTATTGACTTATGTTCTGGCACCTCTGAATGTGTAGGTTTTTGCATCATGTGTCTTTCTTTCCATGCACTGCACCTCTGAATGTTTTAGTCATCATGTGTCTTCTTGCGCTGCACCCCTGAATGTATTTTATTGCATCATGTGCTTTATTCTTAACTCCTCTGAATGTCTTGGGCGTCATGTGTTTTCTCTTTATTACTCCTCTGAATGTGTTTTATGCATCATGGGTAAGGTGTTCTGGTTTATACCCCTAAATGTGTTTATTCTTAGGTGGTTGTCCTTTTTAGTACAGGTGGTCCTAGTAAGGTCCTGGTTACTGTTACCAGTGGATACTGGTTGTGATCTTTGTGATTACCATTTTATGTTACATTTATTCTTTATTCTAGAAGTGATTTTATATTCTACATTTTATCTAGAAGTGCTATATCTGAATATGACAGTGGCCCATGTGGCCCTGTCTTGTGTACATAATCCCTGTGAATATTGCCCGTGCCAGTTGGCACCATGTATATGTGTGATTTTATCTGATGTGTTTTTACAATACAAAAGTTATTTTTATAATAACCTTGTGTGGAGTCTCTTTTGTGGTGTGCCTAGTATGTTGTTGCTGTTGTGCGCTGGCGCAAATGCTTTACACATTGCCTCCGAGTTTAGCCTTACTGCTTGTGCCAAGCTACCAAGGATGGTGAGCAGGGGTTATCTTGGCGTGAGTCTTCCTTGCCCTGACTAGAATGGTGGTTTCTGCCTGGCTTTGGCGTCAGCCTTAGCCTACCAGAAATAGCCAGTTCTAACATCCTGGAAGAGTCTTCGAAGTATCACGAGATAGGTGGCTCCTACCCTGGACTACAGGGCGCATGGGCATCTTCTCCATCCTCAGATTGTTTTTTTCCGCCATTGGGTTCGGATGTTCCTATCTTAGCTCAAGTAAGGAAAACTTTCTACAAAGCCAAAAGGCTTTCCACAGCGTCGGTATCGTTTCGTTCGGTACCGGTAACTTTGCTTCGAGAAGGACATCGAGGAATCAGATGGTTTTTCTTTTCCACACTCGACCCAATCTTCGATCTACGATGGAAAGAAGCCCATTAAAGAGGTGTCCACTTTGCAATGCAAAATACCCGCACAATTGTATGGCCTGTGCCCAGTTCAGGTCGAAGAAAACTCTTCGGATTCGACGCGCGGCTCGATTAGAGTCGCAGAGATCAGCGCCTAATCCAGAAAACATCTTCGGGACCGAAGACGAAGAGGTCATTGATCTGGAGGATCGGGAAGAACATTCGGATACTGTTTCGGAGCATGAATCCGAGTATGACGCTGAAGATGAAGAGATATTGGAAGAAGAAGAAAACGTCGTCGAGGAGGTAGGAGACGACGTAGAGGCCCTTGGAGCCATAGAAGATAGCTCAGGCGAGGAGCTAGGCCCAACCGTCGATACGGGGGCCAACGATGAAGCACTCAATAAGGTTCAGGTCGAGGGATCGCCACAAGGCCTTACCCAAGATCTATTGAATCGTTCTACAGCCCACATAAAGGCCCGGCTACGGCCATATATAAAGAGCCATCGGTATCGAAAATGCCATCGGTTGATCCAAAAAAAATCGAAACAGAAAGCATCACTACCAAAAACGAAACCGAAAGTGCAGCTCACTCTGGTCGGTTCCAAGGCCTCAAACCCCTCAGAGCCGAAGAAACAGAAGAAGGCCATCGATACCGAGAAGTTCAAAAAGGCCGTCGAGCCGCAGGTTGGGGCACCGAAGACCAAGGTCAAGGCTGTCGAACCGACGAAGTCGGCGCCAAAGAGAGTCGACACAGACAAGAGGCTCAAACCGAGAGAAGGGGTTGATCCTCGGACAAGGCCCGAGACCAAGACAAAGACTGGCTCCAAGGACCCTGTCGAGTGGACACAGCCGACCCCACTCGTATCCAAACAGGTGTCGGCGTCACTCCAACGCATCAAAGAAAAGGCTACGGCGGTGGGACTGAAGAAGGCCCCAACCCCGAAGTTGGTCGGAAAAATTCAGACCGCATCGGCACCAATCAAATTTGGGTTGCCACCGATGGTGCGATCGAAGATGTTCGAACCGAAAAAGGGTATTGGAGCCATTAAAGAAGTGTCGATGGGACTAGGGGCTACAGAAGAGCCTGAAGAACAGGAGTCGAGGCAGTTCATCGACTCGGACACTGGTAGACTATCCATGTATAAGAGGAAAATAATACCAGAAACACCCATGGAGTCATATAAGATTCCATTAAAGAAGAAGAGGGATTCAACCACATCACCAGTTCTTGTGGAACCTCTGCAATCCTATGGACAGGAACCTCAGTCTTTTTCACCCACATACTCAGATGTGGATGCAGGGGATGACGATAATGAGGATGCCACTTATCATGTGGACACTGATCCCGACGATCAGAACCAACCATGGGCAGACCCAGCTGACACAAGGGATCCACAAAATGCCCCTGAGACACATACATATAATGTAAAAACATCTCCTACTGAGGACACTACTGCCTTTAACGCCCTTATTGAAAGAGCGGCGGGTAACTATGATGTGCAACTACATGCTGACCCTATTGAGGAAGATTTT
Source organism: Lissotriton vulgaris (assembly GCF_964263255.1). Classification (NCBI taxonomy): domain Eukaryota; kingdom Metazoa; phylum Chordata; class Amphibia; order Caudata; family Salamandridae; genus Lissotriton; species Lissotriton vulgaris. Next base: position 9,018 of record NW_028251079.1, on the reverse strand, counting down.
CTGGTCGACACCTTTTCCACTTCGGAAAGAACCGTCAAGACTCTGCCCATGCTAAGAGGGGTCCTTAAGCATGCTGATGACATTTTTAAGGAGACCACCAGAGCAAGGGTATTAAACCCTAGAATTGAAAAGAAATATAGACCGGCACCTGTGGACCCTACTTATATAAGAGGACAGTTGCCATTGGACTCATTAGTTGTTTCTAATGCACGTAAGAGACAAACTCCCAGACTACAGGTGAGGCTCCTCCTCCTGACAAGGAGTCGAAAGTACTGGAAACTTCAGGAAAAAGGGTGGCAGCGCAGGCAGCTAACATGTGGCGCATTGCCAACACTCAGGCACTCTTAGCCAGATATGACAGGGCCCATTATGATACCCTTGAGACACTGTTGCAACACCTACCAGATCAGTACAAGGAGGGAGCGGAGCTGCTAATCCAAGAAGGAAAGCTTATAACCAATGCTTCCATCAAGTGCGCGCTAGACGCAGCTGACACTGCAGCCAGAGCCATTAACACTAGCGTCATGTTAAGAAGACATGCCTGGTTAAGAATCTCGGGATTCAAACCAGAAATACAAACTGCTAACCTCAGTCAGCCAGTTAACCCGGACTACTTATTTGGACCTGAGGTTGACACCACCCTTGAAAAGATAAAAAAAGACACTGAGACTGCAAATTCTATGGGGGCTATGCAGTCACAGCAGTTTCGGGGTGGCTCTTTTCGTCGCTCCAATAATAGAGGACCTTCAAGAGGCCAAAACGCACAGCAGACACAGTATAATAAAGGAGGTACACAAACCACCTATAATAAACACAACAGGGGTGGATATCATGGAAACAACATCAAGGGCAGAGGAAGAGGAAACAACAATTCCAGATCCTCTTCCAATAACAAACAGTGACACCCTGTCACTGCCCCCGACCATATAACACCTGTCGGGGGGAGACTGCAACAGTTCCTGCCGGTATGGAAATCCATCACCACAGACAGGTGGGTGAGAGACATTGTCCAGTACGGGTACTGTCTAGAGCTGACATCCACTCCACCCAACATACCACCAAGACACCATCCTATGTCCGCAGAGCACTTACACTTATTGCAGCAGGAGGTCGTCAGCATGCTGCAAAAAGAAGCCATAGAGCTCGTGCCTGTAAAAGACCGAGGCTCAGGGGTGTACTCTCTGTATTTCTTAATACCCAAAAAGGACGGGTCTCTCAGACCCATACTGGACCTAAGGCCTCTAAATGGATACATTCTGTCAGAGCATTTTCATATGCTCACCTTACAGCAGGTTCTACTGTTACTCAGTCAGGGAGACTTCCTCACAACACTAGATCTGAAAGATGCGTATTTCCATATACCCATACACCCATCACAGTATCTCAGGTTCACTATTCAAGATCAACATTATCAGTTCAAAGTCCTCCCTTTCGGAGTAACGACGGCACCCAGGGTGTTCACAAAGTGTCTGGCGACAGTAGCAGCACACCTAAGGAGACAGCACATACATGTCTACCCTTATCTGGACGACTGGCTTATTCAAGCAAAGACGGCCCAGCAGTGTGCCAGCCACATGTCCCACACCATTCATCTTCTTCACAGTCTGGGATTCTCGCTGAATTATCCAAAGTCACATCTTCAGCCCGCCCACGTGCGACAGTACCTGGGCGCGACAATAGACACTCTGGCAGCCAAAGCTCAGCCAAATTCAGTGAGGATACACAGCATACAATTGCTGATACAAAAATTCAGACCCCAACACTCGCTTCCAGCAAGAGTGTTCATGCAGTTGATAGGCATGATGGCCTCCTGCATCTTCATAGTCCCACACGCGAGACTACATATGCGCCCGCTTCAGGAGTGCTTGGCACGTCAGTGGAATCAGGCTCAAGGACAATGGAAAGACCTAGTGTTGGTGAGTGGTCGGGCATACAACTCTCTGCATTGGTGGAACCCACAAAACCTTTGCAAGGGCCGACCGTTCCAAGAGCCTGTACCACAAATAATACTGACGACGGACGCATCTCTCCAAGGATGGGGAGCTCATGTACTCCATTACACAGTGCAGGGACTATGGACAACACAGCAAAAGAAGATGCACATCAACCTTCTGGAATTGATGGCAATCTTCATGGCAATGAAAGCTTTCAAAGTACACCAGTGCAACAAGGTCGTGTTGATCCGGTCGGACAACATGACTGCCATGTACTACATACAGAAGCAGGGAGGAACACACTCTCCACAGTTGTCTCATCTGGCTCAGAGCATGTGGAAGTGGGCCATTCAAAGGAACATCTTCCTCATGGCGGAACACCTCCCGGGCAAGGACAACCAGATGGCGGATCTGCTCAACAGACATAGCCACCAGATGCACGAGTGGGAGATACATCCATCAGTACTCCAACCGTACTTCCAGCAGTGGGGTCATCCAGAGATAGAACTATTCGCCACAAGGGAAAACGCAAAATGCCAAAGCTTCGCCGCCAGGTTCCTACATCCGCAGTCACAGGGCAATGCGATATGGATGAACTGGTCAGGCAGGTTTGCGTACGCTTTTCCCCCAGCACCTCTAATACCGCTGGTGGCACGCAAGCTGAAGCAACACTCGATGACACTCATCCTGGTTGCTCCGACGTGGGCACGCCAGCCATGGTACACCATGCTAGTAGAACTTTCCGTGGTACCGCATCAAAGACTGCGGCTAACACCCAGACTTTTAACGCAGAGCCATGGCGAAATTCAACACCCAGATCCGCAACAGCTCAACCTGGTGATCTGGCTCCTGAAGTCTTAGAATTTGGCTACCTCAACTTGCCGCCAGAATGTATGAATATCATCAAGGAGGCAAGAAGACCCACAACCAGAGCATGCTATGCGGCTAAATGGAAAAGGTTTGTCATATATTGTAACAATAATGACATTAACCCACTGGATGCATCAATTCAAAACATTATCTGTTATTTGTTGCACTTATACAGATGTAATCTGGCGTACAGTTCCCTTCGTATAGATTTATCCGCAATAGCAGCTTATCTTCAGAACAGGCAGCACCTCTCACTATTCAGAGTGCCTGCCATTAAAGTTTTTCTGGAGGAACTCAAAAGAGTGATCCCTCCCAGACACCCACCTTCACCAGTCTGGAACCTGAATGTGGTCCTCACCAGACTGATGGGACCACCTTTTGAACCTCTACACTCTTGTGAGATTCAATTTCTGACCTGGAAAGTTGCTTTCCTAGTAGCCATTACCTCACTAAGAAGAGTTAGTGAACTCCAGGCACTAACCATTCAAGAGCCATTCATACAGGTCCACACAAATAGAGTTGTACTACGCACCAACCCTACATTCATGCCTAAGGTGATTTCGCAGTTCCACATGAACCAAACCATAGAACTGCCAGTTTTCTATCCTAATCCAGAAAATGTCGCAGAGAGATCTCTACACACATTAGATGTCACGGGGGCTCTTATGTACTATATAGACAGAACAAAGGATTTCAGGAAGACAAAACAACTATTTGTTGCCTTTTCTCCACAGCACAAAGGCAACCCCATTTCCAAAGCAGCAATAGCCAGGTGGATCGTTAAGTGTATACAGATTTGCTATGCAAAGTCTAAACGCACACTAACCATTCCTCCAAGAGCACACTCCACACGTAAGTTAGGAGCATCCATGGCTTTCCTGGGGAATATTCCTTTAGAAGAGATATGTAAAGCAGCCACATGGTCCACTACACATACATTTACTAAACACTACTGCGTAGATGTACATTCAAGACAGCAGGCAGCTGTAGGACAGGCTGTTCTCAAAACTCTTTTTCAGACTGCTGCAGCTGGCACGGGCAGCCGCCGCTAACAAGAGGGACTGCTATGTAATCTATGCACAGATAAGAATTCAGCAGCCCACATGCCTCGAACCGAATATGCTACTTACCAGTATGCATCTGTTCTTGGCATGTAGGGCTGCTGACATTCATATCGCCCACCCTCCTCCCCGGCGCCTGTAGCAGCTGTAGCATTCAGAATTACTATGTAGCAAGGACATCACTCACTGTATTACACTCCATCTCTGCCACAATGGCGAAAAACAATCTGAGGATGGAGAGGATGCCCATGCGCACTGTAGTCCAGGGGAGGAGCCACCTATATCGTGATACTTCGAAGACTCTTCCAGGACAACAATGTGCAATCATCCGGACCCAACACTAGGCGGCGATCTATGCACAGATATGAATATCAGCAGCCCTACATGCCAAGAACAGCTGCATACTGGTAAGTAGCATAGTCGTTATAGCGCAATGCTAACAATTAATTTTAAAATTAAAATACATTTTCGCTGACAACAAGCACTCATTTTATCCAGCAATATAATGTGCCAATATGTTGCATACAAGTCTTCGTAATTTTGCAATCATAATAAATGTTAATTTGCCCCGTAACAGTATTGTCCTGCCCTTTGCGCGCTATTGATCATTTCTCTTGTACATTCATAAGGAAGCGCTTAAATAATGCCCGCTATATTTGTATTCCAACGTCAACGTTGCCCAACGTGTAACTATTCTCCAAGAGACACAGGTTTTATCCTTCTCTAAGTGCTCGGTATAGGGGATGTGAAGGGACAGTGTAAGTGTGTTAATTAAATTATTGCTAAAGTGTTTAATATGTGTATAGGGACAGGATGTTCGGGGGAAACATCTGGTGCTTATGGAAGACTACATAGCTTCCCAATGAGACTCCACGATTGCGGATGCGATTCATATATTACCCTGGATAGGCAAAACACCAACAGTTCAAAATCCCCCGTTATTCAAAATATCTATCCTGTCTGCATTAAAAGTGAAAAATAGAAAAGCTTACTGCTAGCAAATCATCTTAATTAAAATCCTAACATACTTCTGTTAAGAAGATTCACAATACTGTTTATTGACTAGAGAGAGTACTGCAGTTCTTTATAGGCCTATATGCCTAGCAAGTTCTTCCCCACTGTTAAGACCTTTCGGCACTTTACAATTCAGATCCAGGACAAACCTGGATTCAAGGATCTTGAGTTGCTTCTCTTGGTCCCCACCCCTTATATGTTTTGGTATTCTATCCACACCAAAAAACTGTCAGCTGCTGTTGTTGCTGTTGTGACATTCTATGTATTGGGGTGCCACCGGATAGTTATGATCACAATTTGCGATGGCACGTAGATGTTTCAGTATCCTTAGCTTAAGTGGGAGTTTGGCACTGCCTACATACTGGAGGCAACAAGGGCACTCCAGCACGTAGACAGTAAAATCGCTATTGCAATTGATAATGTGTCATATTGGTCGCTTCTGTTTGGTGCCTGTGGTATATTCCTTACAGTTCCTACCATTCCGGTCTGCTTTACACATACCACATGTGGCAAAGCCATTTGGCATTCATAACCACTGTGTTTGTGTGTCTTCTCTAGGATAGCTACGGACCAACCTATCTCGTAAGGATCTAACCCGTCGATAAGTTATCTGTGGTCTGGCTCCTATCCGAGCATTTTGAGGAATATATATATATATATATATATATATATATATATGTATACAAACACACACACGCACACACGCACACACACACATGCACACACACACACACACACACGCGCGCTGAGACAGTGGGCAGACATATGGGGTCTCTTGGATATATGGCGTAGGAGTAACATAGATATTAGGGAATGTTCCTTTTATTCTCACCCACGTGCACTCCATTCCCATCTTAACAGATTCCTCTGCTCTCCCCACCTTCAAACAAGCATTACCCATGCCGCGCATTTAGTGAAGACAATATCTGATCATAATCCACTGGAAATAACACTATCATGGTGCCGAGTGCCAGCCTCGAACCCAACTTGGCACCTAGAACGACGTCTTTTAGAGGACATAGTGTTCAGGGAGACCCTGGCTATGACCATCGATATGTACTTCTCTGAAAACTCTGGTAGGTCTTCTTCACCACTAGTGGAGTGGGAGGCTTTCAAGGTAGTGGTGCGAGGCACATCGATTAATACTGTGGTAGGTTGTAGGAAAGAGGTCCATCAGGAACTCACACACCTAGAGAGTAGCTTAGGCCCCCTGGAGAGAGCTGCCTCTGAGAACCCTGAAGCCGCAACTAAATCACAGGAAGCCAGGATCACACATGCGAACACCTAAAAAGCCTCCGAGTAATAGATCATAGGACTTACATGCAGAAAATAGACACTGAAGCGGACAAGTTTGGCACATTATCGGCATGCTTAATCCAGACAGACCCATCCCCCACACCTATACTGTCGATAAATATGCCTAATAATGGGCTGATTTGGACACAATTGGGGATCAACACGGCATTCTGTGACTTTTACACTGTGCTATACACGACCCACCACCTCCCGACCCCACAGATATAGCGGCGTTTTCAAACCAGGTGACCTTAACAAGGGTGCCTGCGAATGGAAGGAAGACCCTCCGCGCTCCCATTACAGCGAGTGAGATATGTGGTGCCATCAAAGTTCAAGTTCAAGTTCAAGTTCAAAAATTTGTATAGCGCACTACTCACCCAGAGGGTCTCAAGGCGCTTGTGGGAGGGGGGGTACATTACTTATCGAATATCCAAGTTTTAAGTTGCTTTCTGAAGGAGAGGTGGTTCTGTGTAAGGTGGAGGTGGGTGGGGAGAGAATTCCAGGTTTTGGCCGCTAAGTAGGAGAAGGATCTTCCCCCCATGGTGGATCTATGGATGCACGGAATTGCGGCGAGGGCTTGATTGGACGATCGTAGTTGGCGGGTGGGGGTGTAGAAGGACAGGCGCGTGTTGAGGCATTCGGGTCCTAGGTCGTAGAGGGCTTTGTGTGCGTGGGTGAGGAGTCGGAAAGTTATCCTCTTGTTGACGGGGAGCCAGTGGAGGTCTTTCAGGTGACCGGAAATGTGAGCTTGGCGGGGGATGTCTAGTATGAGTCTTGCTGAGGCGTTTTGGATGCGTTTGAGTTTTTTCTGTAGTTTGGCTGTGGTTCCTGCGTAAAGGGTGTTTCCGTAATCCAGTCGGCTTGTGACCAGTGCGTGGGTGACAGTTTTTCTTGTTTCGGTGGGGATCCAGCAGAATATTTTTTTGAGCATGCGTAGGATGTTGAAGCATGATGATGAGACGGCGTTGACTTGTCTGGTCTTCGAGAGGGAGGAGTCCAGGATGAAGCCCAGGTTGCGTGCGTGGTCCGGTGGTATGGGTGCTGTTCCCAGGGCTGGTGGCCACCATGAGTCGTCCCAAGCAGGGGGAGATGAGCCTAAGATTAGGACTTCCGTTTTGTCCGAGTTCAGTTTTAAACGGCTGTTCTTTATCCACTCGGCTACATCTTTCATTCCTTCATGTAAGTTGGTTTTGGCGGTGTTTGGGTCTTTGGTGAGGGAGAGGATCAGCTGGGTGTCGTCTGCGTAGGAAATGATGTTGAGGTTGTGTTGGCGCGCGATGGATGCGAGGGGCCTCATGTATACGTTGAAGAGGGTGGGACTGAGTGAAGTTCCTTGTGGTACGCCGCATATGGCTTCAGTGGGCTCCGATCTGAAAGGGGGGAGGCGGACTCTCTGGGTTCTTCCGTTGAGGAACGAGATGATCCAGTCCAATGCTTTTCCTTGTACTCCGACGTTGCTGAGGCGTTGTATGAGGGTGCTATGACAGACTGTGTCGAAGGCAGCGGAGAGGTCAAGTAGGATGAGGGCAACTGTTTCTCCGTTGTCCAGTAGTGTTCGAATGTCGTCTGTTGCTGCGATGAGGGCGGTTTCGGTGCTGTGTTTGGCTCGGAAGCCGGACTGTGAGGGGTCGAGGGATTTGTTGGATTCGAGGAAGGCGGCGAGCTGATTGTTGACGGCTTTCTCAATACCTTTGGCAGGGAATGGGAGGAGCGAGATGGGGCGGTAGTTCTTAAGTTCAGTGGGGTCTGCTGTGGGTTTCTTCAGAAGGGCGCTGAGTTCGGCATGTTTCCAGCTTTCCGGGAAGGTAGCGGAGTTGAGGGAGCAGTTGATGACGTCTCGGAGATGGGGTGCGATGATGGAGTCTGCTTTGTTGAAAATGTGGTGGGGACATGGGTCGGTTGGCGATCCTGAGTGGATGGAGTTCATCAGGCGGATGGTGTCTTCAGTGGTGATTGGGTTCCAGGCGCAAAGGTTGTTAGAGGGGGGTTCTGGTTCGGAGGTGGGTGGAGTGGACTGGTCTCCGGATTGGTTTTCAAAGCTGTTATGTATGTCAGCGATTTTGTTGTGGAAGAAAGAGGCTAGGGAGTCGCAAAGGTCTTGGGATGGAGTGATGTCGTTGGTGCCGGCGGTGGGGTTGGTAAATTCTTTGACGATGTTGAATAGTTCTTTGCTGTTGTGGGCGTTGTTGTCATGTCGATCCTTGAATGCTGATTTCTTGGTGGATCGGATCAGTTGGTGGTGTTTGCGGGTGGCGTTCTTGAAGGTGGTCAGGTTGTCAGTGGTTGGGTTTTTTCTCCAGGCTTTCTCGTGGGTACGACATAACTTCTCGGATGTCTTAATGTCATTGTTGAACCAGGGGGCTTTTTTGCTACTTTGCTTGATTTGGTGGTTTTTCAAGGGTGCAAGTTCGTCGGCGCTGTGAGTGATCCATTGTGTGAGGTTGGTGGCTGCTTGGTTTGGGTCCGATGATTTGGCAGGAGGGTTTTGGTGAAGCGAAGTGAAGAGCTGGTCGGTGGTAATTTTGTCCCAGTTTCTTCGGGGGATTGGTTGTGGGAGGTTGTGGGTCGTGGTCTTTTTGTAGTTGAAGTGAACGCAGCTGTGGTCCATCCAGTGGAGTGGGTGGGTGGGGGTATCAACAAGTTGTTTGAGTCCGAGATTGGCAAGGTTGTCCAGAAGGGTGGTGGTGTTGCTGTTGTTTTTCTTTTCCAGGTGGAAGTTGAGGTCTCCCAGTAGAATGTAGTCCTCGGAGGAGAGGGCGTGTGGGCTGATGAAATCAGTGATGTCTTCGCTGAATTGTGTGCGGGATCCTGGTGGTCTGTAGATGAGGGTGCCTCGACCTTGC